>NW_007731984.1:0-111610 GCF_000696425.1 Galeopterus variegatus
TATCCCATAAGCACAGACATCTGACATAAGCAGATTGTCACGTAGGCCTGGTCACACAAGATGGGGTGTGGGGCTATAGGTCCCCAACACCTCACCACATTAATAGGGATGGAAAGGAAAGATAGTTCACTTTAGATTCTACAGTAAGAGTCAGAGCTCTGAGTCCCATCACCACTGCACACAGCGGGAAATCCCCATTTGCCCCAGATAAGAAGGAAGATTGGATGCTGGATAGAAAGAATATATGTGTGTGTGTGTGTGTGTGTGTGTATATATATATATATATATATATATGGAGAGAGAGAGAGACTTACACATATGCATATACACATCTATAATTTGCTTTTGACTTAAAAAACAAAGCAAATTAATATCTTATTAAGACTGGTCAGGTAGATGCTATCAGACATAGAGTGATTAAATGGTTAAGATGGATATACTTTATATACACGAAGCAAAGGGAGGTATTTGCCTCAAGTAGTCTAACTTTTCGAAAGTGTCATCTTAAATTTGAATATAAGTGCCATCCAGTGGCAATGGATAGTGTTCCCCACCCCATCAAGGTAATAGATAATTTGTGGTGCTTTCTAGCTTGTGAAGTTATAATTCTGTAGTTCAGAAAATTCTCAAGTGATTTAAACTCAACTATGCCTATTCTCTAATTTAATGAGTAAACTATAAGTAGTATATTATAAAGAGACAGGTGAGTGCAAAAGGTAATGCATTAAACAGTAGATTATATTGAAAAGGAACAGTTAAAATTGAGAGCATCAAATTTTGTTTTATTTATCATTGAATTCCAAAATCTTACCCAGTATCTGACATAAAGTGGTTGCTTATATTCTTTATTGTACACCAAGAAAAGAAAAAGAAATAAAAGGGGAAAATTGGCATTTTTTCCAGAAGATACCATCTATGCAGAAAACACAATTGACAAACTATTAGAAATAAGAAGTAAGAGCATTGAATATAAAGTCAAGTCACTAGCAGTTACCAACTAGAATGTATATGTTTTTAAAAATAGGACACCACTCATAGTAGCAACATAAAAATATACAGTATCTAGAATTAAGTTAACCAAGAATATATAAAACCTAATGTAGAAAATTTTAAAACTCTAGAAAAGGTCTTGGAAGATTATCTAACTCTTCTGTATGGAAAGATAAAGATATACATACTTCATAAATTAATTTATAAATTACAGTTGGTCTTTTGAGGAAATTGATAAATTGAAGAATAAATGATTCTGTATAAGTAAGTCAACCTTAAGAGAAAAAGAGAAGTCTTGTCTCAATATGCAGTAAGACAAACTATAAAATATCTTCATGGGAGCAGAGTGAGGAAGGCTATGTTAAACAATACTTTAAGGACATTGAAACAGGGCAAATTAAAGATAGCTGTTCAAAGAAGAAAAGATACAATTGACAAAGTTAATAGTGAAATGACAGAAAAAATATTTGCAATTTTGAAACTGATGAGGTATTAAAATCTGGTATATAAAAGGAACATCTGAAAATCACCCAATAAAAAACAGCAATCACAGTAGAAAAATGAGAAAAAGATAAGAACAAACAATTCACTTAAGAGGAAACCAAGAAAGCTAACAGGCAGAGTTGCTCAATATTATTATTAACTGAAGAAATGCTAACTCAGCCAGTAAAGTGATGTATTTTTTACCTCTTAGTCTGGTAAAAGTTAGAAAACTGAATAATGCCGGGTATTGGTGGGGCTGTGGGGACAGATGTAAGAACCTTCATGCACTGTGGATGAGAGAATAGAAAAGTGCAGCCTTCCTGGAGAGGAACATAGCTCTTCTTAGATCAGTTAAGTATACATGTACCCTAGGACTTAGCAATTATGCTCCCAGGTATAGATTGCCAAGGAATTCTTACACAGTTCCATAAAAAGGGATGCATGCAATGTTATTTGTGGTAGTGACAGAGGTGAGTTAACTGAGGACATAATGAAGCTTAAGGTAGCAGGAGCCTTAGCAATGCTTTTGCGTGGTTGTATGTTTTTGTTGTTGTTTTGTGGGCTTTTTTTTTTTTTGGTAAGCTTTACAAAAGTAAGGTATTTTGGCTATTACCATAATTTTCCTCCTGTCGAGTAGTGTTGGAGTAGCCATGGGCATACCTGGTTTGCATACATTTATGTGTTTTGTACTCACTTTTACATACTTTATAATTGGCAGTTATAAAAACATTAATAAGTATGTAGAACAGGTGCTGTGCTCAGCTCTTTTAATCTTGCCAGAGAAAAAGAATGCCTCCCCAGTTGCTGAAATTGTGATTGCTTAGGTATTTTTCAACAGTTAACTATGTCTTTTCTTGGTTGCATTTCATAGATAGGGTATTTTAAACACAAATGCCAACTCTGAATTTTCTTTTATGTGTTCTGACTTCTATAAGGTTTTCCAAGTTACTCAGGTTAGGATTCCTGAGATTCTGTAATATATTTTTAAAGATTTTATCAAGAAACCCAAATACAAATAAGATATTTATCCATAAACATGATCAAACTCAAATTTGAAATATGACAGGTTAACAACTCTAATTTGAAAAGATATATAAGAATATTTTAATTTGAAAAATTAAACATTACTGAATATATATATGGCACTTTCTTTGTCATCTGTAACTTTTTATAATAAAGTACTGAGATAAGATTAGTGGAATGTAAAACAAAAGTTACAAAGATGAGCGATGAAGTCAACAGAAATTATACTGGCATTGAGTAATGACATATAACAAAACTTTTTTTCATACCAGAAGCAAAAGAAACTGTATTTCACTAAGAAGAAGAGGTTCATTCCTCATAGGAGTGTTAAATAGGTTCCTGGATTGTTTGATAATCCAGTTTATAAAGAAAAGTGAATCATAATGAATATGTTGGAGAAAAAAGATTTAAATTTCTTGCTGATTTGCCATGAAATACCCAAATATATTGAGATAGTATAAAATTCATCATACATCATTACATTGAGGTTATTGATGGCAAAGTGGTTAATGAGTGTTGTCAATTCAGAGTATTTAAGACTAGCCTTTGACAAGGTTACTGTAAATATTCTGTTATCTTACAGCTCATACACAAGTATGAAAGAAACTTGATGGAGGTTTTCCTAAATTTGACAGTAATTCTAAAAATGTACATGCCATTACCAATAACAAGTTGTGAAAGTCAAAAAAATTTTCTCAACTATCAGTATAAGCACATGAACACTCCAATCCATTATTCTAAAGGAAAGACTAAATTGTTTCAATTCCCTCCATTACAAAATTGTTTCCATGTGAAGAGATGATCAAAGAGAGTGAAGCCAGAAGTGGGGAGGGAAGTATTAAAGAGGTGTGTTAGAGAGGAAATTTATTAAGTTTTAAAATTTATGGTATTTGTGGTATTGATTAGTTTTTTTAATAATGGTCAATTCATTTAATTTCTGTCCTCACTTTTAATAAATATTCACTTCTGTATTTAATTTGTATTTGTAATGTATCTAATTTGTATTTTTTTCTCAACACCCTTCCTCCACTTGAAAAAGCTACAGGCCTAAAAATCTGGCTCTGTCTTTGGGCTGTGGGGGTTTAAATGGCAGCCAGATGTTCTCACTAAAAGAGCAAGTAGGTAAAATATCTGGTAATATACATTGGAGTATCATGCAGTAGTTAGAAAAACAGATTAGATGTACTTATAGCATCATGGATCCATGATACTGTAAGTACTTAACACAAAGGTTCTTAAGAAGGAAGGAAGGAAGAGAGAGAGAATGAGATAAATAACACAAAAATTTATGTAAATTAAAGACACATGTATCCAAGAATTCAATTTTCAACAAAATAAAAAGATGCACAGTAAACACAGAATGGTTGCCTTGGGATGGTAATGGGAAGGCAGGAAATGGGATATGGGGGTGATAAAAAAAAAATAATAGAGGCTTTGCATGGCCAGTGATGACAACGGGAGTTTAATGCTCTCAACCTGAAATTTATTTTAAAAAACTTCATTCCTGTAGAATGCAGGGACTTCAGTTGATATTATCCACAGTACAGCTAAATTATGATGTAATCTTTACAAGGAAAATAAGCTTTGTGCTAACTTTTTTAAAAATTTTAAATTAGAATGTTCTGAGATTGGATAAACCCAGCAATAGAATCTAAAGAGCTTATGAAGCTACACATTTCGAATTCCATGGAAGAACAAAGCCAAAGATGATTATCTGTTTGAAAAAGTTGAGAGCAGTGAGGACTGTCAGACTGGGGACAAACCTCAAAATGATGAAAACAGCTCCTGGACCACAGCAAATGCTTAATTAACAATCTTATGAGTGAAGTCACAAAAAAGACAAAAGAATTTAAAGGGGATGCAAGTCATAGTACAGACCAGCTAAGTTCTACTCATCTTCCCTCCCCAACCAAAATCTTTCTTCCTAAGTCCAGGTCAGGTGACTCCTGTGTGTTCTCATTGCTCCCATATGATAGACAGGTGTACTGCAATTGCTTACCTGCCCAGATCATCCAGTAGACTGAAAGCCCTAGAGGACAAGAACCGGGACAGCCTTGTTTGTATAAGTGTCCCTAGCACCTGGCATTGTGTTTGGTACTTAGCAGTCCTATAACCATTATCTGTATAACTTGTAACCATTATTTGTATGACTTGTTGGGGTGTGATCTTAAAATCAGGGTTATTTGTGTAACTTGTTGGGGTGTGATCTTAAAATCAGGCTTGCCTTTATTTTGTCTTAATTTGAGCAATAAGGAACTGATGCTATTCAGGTCCTCTTGCTTTAGTCTTCTGTAGTTTAATAATAATAATAATAAATCTCCAAAGTATATTCTGTTAATTCTATCAGGCTATTATGATGGCATTTAAAAATAAATTTTAGTGCAAATAGTAATAATGAGTAATCAACTTAACTGGTGGCTAGTCATTTAAGATCACTTTCTAATTACTTTTCAGTTATAAAAAGGTCTTTCAAAATAAGGCTACTTTCAAAAAAAGTAATTTTTATACCACAGTATACATTAAGAGAATTTATAGACAGCATTTTCTACACAACAGAGAAAAAATTCCATGTACTTTTTTTTTTAACCTGAGAGCAATTACTTTAGCAATATAACCCCTGAAATGTAAACTGTAATAATTAAAAGTCAAGATAGGATTTGGGGAAATCTAGTTTGTATATATGAACAATAATGAAGGTTTCAAGAAAATATTCAAAGTGGAATTTATTCATGTATTTTATTCTAAATCATTTTAAAAGCCACAAAACATAATCATTACTGCTTTAAATGGACCGTTTTCACCTTTGTGAAGTCAATGTTTCCTTATGTACAGACACTTACCCGTTCTGCTGTTCTTCATTTCTAGCTGCATTTCCATTCTGCTGTTTAGGAACTTTTTCTTCTGCCTAAAGAACTTCCTTTAGTGGATACTTTAGTACAGGGTGAATTCTTTCAGTTTGAATTTTCTGAAAAAGTTTTTAGAAAAATTTTACATTCATCGTTCAACTTGTCATGAAGTACAATATAGTTATAGAAAAATACGTATATCCTAGATATACATATACAGTTCAGTGAATTCTTCATAAATGAAATAAACCATGTAACCAGTACTGAGATAAAAACACAAAACTCGTTCACTCTAGAAGAATGTTTTCACTCCCTCTGCTCTTCTGGGTTGTCAGGGACCACAAAGACTATAAAATCAAATGTCAAGTCTACTTAGTTCCAAGTACTGTTACAGGCGAAGGATATGCTGCCTTTTAGGATTGTACAATCTTGGAAATTCCCAGAGGCATATACAATTGTCCCTCGATATCTGTGGAGGATTGGTTCCAGGACCCTCCCCTTACCAAACTACACAGGTGAATAAGTCCCTGATCTAAAATGGAATAGTATTTGCATATAACCTATGCACATCCTCCCACATAATTTAAATCGTCTCTAGATTATGTATAATACCTAATACAATATAAATGCTATGTAAATAGTTGTTATACTGTATTTTTTATTTGTATAATTTTTTATTGTTGTATGGCTATTTTGTATTTTTTTTCCAAATATTTTGATCTGCAGTTGATTGAATACAGGGATGCGGAACCCATGGGTACGGAGGGTCAATTGTAATTCTAGTAATTGGTTAAGTGAAGCTATATATTTATGGACAGTAGGTAAATGGTGACACAGATAAGTGCATCTAACCTCTTGTCAAGGAAGGCTCCTTAGTACTGAAGAGGTGTGATGATGATGACTAGGAGATATCAGGGTCAGGGAGGTTGGGGAAAGTTATCCTGGCTAGTTTTCTAGTGAAATGGACAGGATAAATCTATAGTGAAGATAGGCAGTTAATTGATAAATAAGGTTATATTATATTTGACTGTTTGCTTCTGATGCAATTGTAAAAAACTGTATAAAGATAAAAGCAAATTGAAGTGGTATTGATGAAATAGAGGATTGTATATACATGTATAAAGACTGGTTTAATTCCACTCTCCCTACTCCATACTTATGAGTATAGGTTTTGGTTAATTTTTAAATTTCAGATAATAAAATAAATAATATAGTCATAATCTAAATCCCTAAATATAATGAATTACAATCATTGGTTTTACTGAACCTATACTGGGCAAAGGGTACGATAAAGCATCAGAAATAGAACAATAGGCAATTTGAAAATTTATCTTAAATATACTAATTATCTCATTTGAATGTCACATATTACACATAGGTATTGATATTCGATGCTGTACCCCACAGATAGGTACAATCAACTGTGTTCCAATTAAAAAAAGATAAACTATACTCAGGATGTGTTGTAATCCAGGATTAGAGCTGTCTCCATCTGTGGAGTAGATCATATTGTGTTTTTTGTTTTTGTTTTTGTTTTTTAAATCAAAACAAGACAGAAATTTCAAGACAACAAATTAAAAGACTGGTCAAGGGGTTTCACAGACCTTTCATTGAACATTAAATGAAATGCCAAGCAATATTTGTATATAATCCATTGTGCTTCCAGCCTGCCGCCTGAAGTTGAGACTCTTTAGTTATCTGAATTGTCCCGTAGCTAAGATTCACTAGGATGCCGTTTAAGCAAGGTACAAGATTTCCAAACAGTAGAGACTTAAACATGAATTCTGTTATGTTTATTTTAGCACTGCTCTGCAGCCACGAACTCTGTCTTTCAAAAAAGCACATGGTAACTATGGTATACCTTGGTAAAGAATAATGATTAACGGGCCGGCCCGGTGGTGCACTGGATAGTGTGCCGCTTGGGAAGCGCAGCGGCGCTCCCGCCTGAGGGTTCGGATCCCACATACAGACCGGTTCCCGCTCACTGGCTGAGCGAGGCGCGGGAGCAGCACCGAGGGTTGCGATCCCGTTGCCGGTCCCCGGTCCGGTACGGGGGCAACCCTGGGGGTTGCGATCCGTTGCCGGACACGGAAAACAGACAAAAGACAAAAAAAAAAAAAAAGAATAATGATTAAGGGGCCGGCCCGGTGGTGCACTGGATAGTGTGCCGCTTGGGAAGCGCAGCGGCGCTCCCGCCTGAGGGTTCGGATCCCACATACAGACCGGTTCCCGCTCACTGGCTGAGCGAGGCGCGGGAGCAGCACCGAGGGTTGCGATCCCGTTGCCGGTCCCCGGTCCGGTACGGGGGCAACCCTGGGGGTTGCGATCCGTTGCCGGACACGGAAAAAAGACAAAAGACAAAAAAAAAAAAAAAAGAATAATGATTAATATGGTTTAAAAGTATTACAAGGCAGTGCCAGTACCTTAGTTCCTATTTGGCGATTTCTCCGAGGACTTCTCAAAAGAAAGATAAGCAGAACAATTTTAGTTTATGCTTGCTGTTTGGGAGTCCTCTGCTGTAGCATTTATTCTTGACAGAAAATTCTGATTCGGAATAAATACTATGGTCATCCTGCCAAGGAAGGAATCACATTTGTAAGTGCAACCCTGACAGCTATGGTAGAGATGTCTTTTTCCTTCCTCCGAAGATGTTGTCAGGTGTTCGGATCAGTAAAATGAGAAACTATTGAGATGTCCTTTAATTACAATTCAGGGAGCAGATAAGACTGGACCCAAACCTGGTTTATTAATTATTGTTTTTCCCCTATATTCTCTAGATTCAGCCCTGGAGCATCTTTCACTTTCTTATCTAAATAGTAGAGCTACTTGATGACTAAACTGCACTTTTGTTGTCTTTCAATGATTCAGCCTTTTCTAGCTTGTTATTGACATATAGGATTTTAATTTTTTTTTTTTTTTTTTTGTCTTTTTGTCTTTTTCCGTGTCCGGCAACGGATCGCAACCCTCAGTGTCGCCCCTGTACCGGACCGGGGACCGGCAACGGGATCGCAACCCTCGGTGTTGCTCCCGTGCCTCGCTCAGCCAGTGAGCGGGAACCGGTCTGTATGTGGGATCTGAACCCTCGGGCGGGAGCGCCGCCGTGCCTCCCAAGCGGTGCACTATCCAGTGCGCCACCGGGCCGGCCCCGACATATAGGATTTTTATAACCTTGATGTTCCACTCATGTACTGAGGCTGGGTATAGGAAGGACCCTAATAGTTCCTTTGGTACCAAGATGTGGAGCTGTGCTTTAGATCCATTTGGAAATTTTCAGTTCTCATGGAAGAGAGCTTATATCATAAGAGTTCATATTGGAGGGGTATATTGCTTCTCTCATCCCTTCTGATGGTGTCTCTCTCTTTTATCATGGGTTTTATATGTTATGAATAGAAAAATTGTGAAGGGGATGCCACTGAATATAGGATAGTATTTTAAAATGCCATGGTGACAAAAAGGGCTTTTGTGGTTATAAGCCATGGCTAAGTGTATCCTTTTCAGCCAGGGTGGAGCTGTCTGTTGTCTTGCTCTGATGATGTTATCAGGTGTTCAGGTGTCAGAGAAATGAGAATTTCTGAGTCAAATAGATTTCTTTCATCTCTGTGTTACCCCACAATTCCCAAAGTAACACAGAAGCCAAAAGACAGACTTTTGTACCTTAACAGCATCATTAAAATTAATATATAATAAAACCTTAATTTAACAAGTTAAAAAAAATTAGTACTCTTACCACTATCAAGTGTGTTAAACTGTCTTTATTCTAGAAGAAAACACACACTGAATCCCTTACAGATGTATTTTTTAGCCTATTGAGTCATAACGACTCTCAAGTATAATTAGGACTCAGACATTGTGACTCCAGTCTATTTCTATGTTTATAAGCTTTAAGCTCATTCCTGACCCAAGTGGGCAAATTTATAAAAAATTATCTTCCCAAGCATAATGACTTAAAAAAAAAATTGGTCAGTACCTCTAACTGATCTTTTAGTGATCAAAGCGATGCTATTTTGTATTGTGTAAAATATAATTTTATATATTAATTATTACTCATTTTAATTAAAAGTAGTTCAAATTTGTGTCTATGATCACTTAGGTATATTAGAAATAATATAGATAATAGCAGTGTATTTACTTGATATATTCAAATTCACTGAGACATTCTGTACCTAACATTAGTGTAATGCTCCATCTGTGATTTCTTTTTGTTTAAAGAAACTTTCCTATCTTGAAATAGATTTATGAGAAAATCATGCAATATTAAGGAGAGATTCTGGGGCTGGCCGGTTAGCTCAGCTGGTTAGAGCTCAGCCTTGTAACACCAAGGTCACGGGTTCGGATCCCCATGCTGGCCAGCCACCAAAAAGAAAAAAAGAGAGATTCTTATATATCCCACACCAAGTTTCCCCTATTAATTAACAATTTGCATTAGCATGATACATTTGACACAATCAATGAAACCATATCAATACATTATTATTGTTATTAACTAGTGCTTTTTCTCTATTCAGATTTCCTTAGTTTTTTCCTAGTGTCCTTGTTCTGTTCCAAGATCCCATCCAGAATACCACATGGCATTTAACCTGATATCATATCTCCTTAGCCATCTGTAGGCTGTGGCAATTTCTCAGACTTTCCTTGTTTTTGATGACTTTGACAATTTGAAATAGCAGGTCAGGTATTTTGTAGAATGTCCCTGAATTGGGATTTGTCTTGATGTTTTCCTCATGATTAGATCAGAGGATTAGCTTTGGGGAGGAGGACCATACAGGTAAAATACTACTGTCATCACATCATATCAGTGGTACACATTGTCAACATGAGTCATCATTGTTGATGTTAACTATGATTTATTTTAAGATGCTTTTTAAATGCTCATGTACAAATTCCATGGTGTCTTGACAATGTTTTAAAAAGAAGTGCTACTTCAGTCAAATTTTACTTGTGAGAAAATCGTAACTATCTGTTTCTAGAGAAGTAACATTGTCAAAGCAGTTTTTTATTTCACAGGAGTGGGCATCAGTAAAAAATTCTGTTTTACTTATCTTTACTTTTGTCCACTCTCTGAGATCATTTAGATCTGAACTGATTTCATTCAGATGTTGGCAGATCTTCAAAAAGGTTTATTGAACCCATTTTAATTTTACATAAATAGAATTTAAATTATCTACAGGTAAGAGACTCAGTAATGGAATGCAAAATAGGGCCTGAGAATATTAGACAGTTGTGAGCATGTAACTATTGTCCTGTTCCTTGAAATAAGGAAATATCACATCTCAGTTCTTCTAATCATGATTTAAAAAATAAGAAATTCAAATGTTATTTGTTTTCTACAAGAAATGTCAAAAGTTGTTACACGAAACTTACTGTTTAAAGGAATTCTATGGAAAATATTTTTAAGAGAGTAACATTCTATTTTTTAACTATAGATTTCATATAAAAGACAGTATTCTGATACTAATCATTACAAAAGCACAATTTATATTACAAGATTATATGGACATATGCACATATCTTACTATATGGACATATGCACATATCCTACCTGAACTACGATAGAGTTGGCACTCTGACACTAATAAACCATTCGAGAACTGCAGTTTAGAGTTCCAATATTAGGCACCTGACTTGTTGCCAAGAAAGTAATACAGGTCATGGAGACCTTTTCCAGCCTATAATAATGGGCACAGCCCCACATTTTTCCTTTTTAGGTTAAGAATTAGTGTTGGCGCTCACTTCAGTGATTTCTGGGAAATTCACACTTTGGACTATAAACCTCTAGGGGAACCACCCCTTATCTCATTGCATGAGTTTTCCCTCTGTGAAAGGTTTTCATGGAACCCTGGGGACTAAAGAAAGTCCCCAGAAGCAGTTTCCTGATGGCTGCTCCTGATATTTGACTCTCAGAATACAGTTTTCAGAACAGTACATTCAGAGCCATACCAGGCATCTAGAGTCCCTAAAACTCTCAAGAGACCAGGATATTTCTTTGCTTGAAGTAAGGGATCATTCTTGTACTCTATTCAGAGTTTCCATTAATGATACTTAAATGCTTCTCAGAAGATGACCCAAGTGTTGGAATTCATTTCCTTTTGAGCCTAAAATATTGACTCAATTTTTTAAAAGAGAAAAGACAAAAACCTTAATGATAGTTCTTGAACTACATAACTTTAATTAAAATATTTTGTAAGTCTTCATATAAAGTTCAAAACAACAAAGGTAAAATAATGGAAATTTACTTGAATAAAGGAAATTCAGTAACAATCTAAGCCGCTGAACAGTCAACATTCATCTCAGGGATATTTTTGCAGTGTCGGACATTATGTTTTACAAAGTAACTGGTAATGTTTTAAACACTTCAACCATTTTAGACTTAGAGGAGTTATATAACGGGGATGTCCAAGGTCACATAGCTAGTAAGTGGTAAGCCCAGGATTCAAACCCCAGGCTTTCTAGTTCCAGAACTTACCTTTAAGTCACTACTCTAAATCTCTTTATAATATTATACACAGATGTGAAATATTTCATGTTTAAAACCTAATAAATTCCTATAAATTGAAATATCCTCAACTTTAATGTGGCTAATAGATTTTTTTTTTTTCTTTTTGTCTTTTTTTTCGTGACCGGCAACGGATCGCAACCCTCAGTGTCGCGCCCGTACCGGACCGGGACCAGCAACGGGATCGCAACCCCCGGTGTTGCGCCCGCACCTTGCTCAGCCAGGGATCCGAACCCTCGGCGGGAGCGCCGCCGCACTCCCAAGCGGCGCACTGTAGCAGTGCGCCACCGGGCCGGCCAATGGCTAATAGATTTTAATTATGGAAGCATGATGAAATTAACTAAAGCAAAGAATTCAAGTGAAAGGATGAAATAAGTTAATAATATTAAAAGCTCCATTTATACATGCTCACTATGTACAAACTCTCTGTGTACTTCACACATACTTAACTACCCCAATCCAAAACTCACTTTGAAGCAGTGATTATTAATCCCATTTTTCAAACTAGAAAACTGAAGTGTATAGAAGTTAAGTCATCTGCAGAGAGTTAGCAGCTCTAAAATGTGGAACAGGGATTGTGATGGGGAAGGTCAAGATGATTATTTATCTGTGAGCTATTGAAACCAATGTGGATTTTTCTGTGTTAAATACAAGTGCACTTCATGGTATGTATTAACTGTTTCTATAGGATTTTATCCATTTTACATTGGATAAAATGGAAATTGAGCAATATTTTAAACATTTTTCAGGAACGCAAAGATAAAAAGAAACTGTAGAAACTCATATGAAGTGAAAAATTGTTTTTTTAAAAGTGTATACTTCCTCAATAGTATTTCATAAAGTAATCCATACTTTTAGTTTGAAGGCTGATAAAATAAATGTTTTTCTTGTAATACCTTGTATTTTTTTAGGATGTTGTCATTTATTCCTGAAAGTTGGGCAATAAGCTTTTTATAATAAATGCTGGGAAAGACTAAATGTAACTCTTGGTTATTTTGCAGCAGCCATAGTTCTTCCTTCTCCTTGCTTATTGCTTAGCAACAGATTATCTGAGGTTGCATTACAGCTGACAGGTATGAAGGATGAGTGATTATGGGAGGCACTCTGTGGAGGACCACTGCATGCCTCAAATGAACACGGAGAGAGTAAAGGATACAAAAATGGGCTTGCTGGGCCTAAGAGAGATGAAGTAATGTGAGTGACATGAATGATGCTTAAAATATTGAGAATTAAAAGCAAAAATTAATGTTAAAGAATCTGCTTTACTTTTTCACTGTCTTGTACTCCTAGCTGGAAGTATTCTAAAGGACAAAGGGTATTTTTGTTATTTGCATCCACTCTTCTATCAATCTCTCCTTTCCTTTCTGGTTTGTTTATCATCTTCCTTCTCTCCTTCAACCTCTTTTTTCTGTTCAATCCTTCTTTCCCCTCATTCCAATTCTTCTTCCTTTAACTTAGCATGACACAGATTCAGAGCTGAAAGTATGTGTTGTTTTTATTGAATAGAATTTATGTCTCTCCTTTTCAATTTTAATATGGAGAACTTTAAGATTTTATATTTTACATTTTCTAGTCTTCAAATAAGACAAAATACTTCTTAAATTTAATTTGCTCTCCCTTTAAAACCTGGCCATTCATTTATGTGTATTTATCTAATATTTTTTATTGTACAAATTTGTTGATTTTAAAATGGTTCTTAATGGGAGGTTCGCATCAATATTTTATGCTTTTTAAAAGTAGATAAACTTAAGCCCTTCCCTGAAAATTTAACCTCAGCATTACGTGGGTAAGCCCTGGCATCTGTATTTTTCTAGGTCACACAGATGATTCTTTTATAAACCCTGTTCCAGAACCACAATGAAGTATACCTTCATTCTTAAGTATATACTTTTTGGCAGCCATCAAAGCAAATGGCACATAGCTGCCTTTTTATTATTACCTATTCCAAGTGAAAGAGCTTTGAAAACAGTGTTATTTAGAAAAGTAGTAGGGAATAAGACTTGTTAATTTCATAATATGAGTTGTTGGTATTAAGTTTAAGGTAATGCCCATATCTAAAAGTTAGTTATGGAAGAATTTGTTTCAGATGCTGTGAAGTTTGATAACGTTGAAAACCATGCATTCAGCAAGTCAGCTATAGGTGACACCTGATGAAGTGTTCAGTACTCATTTGAGCAGAAAAAGTAGAAGACACAATCTTTACCCTGTGGGAGTCTGCAGTGTAACACATTGGTCCCTTGAAAAACGTATTAATAAAATAAATTACAAATTGTCTTCAATTTATCCCAAAGAGATCAAAATAGTGGATCTAAATATATGGTGTTTGAGAGCTGTGGAGGCAGTCAATACTTTGCAAGCCCTAGAAAGGCAACAGAACAGTTTCTATTTAAGCAGCTGTTTTTTTGGTTTCTTTGGTTCAAGGGAGAGGTACAATATCTTCTATGAATTCACAGCCTGTCTTTGTTTATTATAATAATAATTATTATTATAAATTTAACAAATACACATGATAACAAATTCAAATAATTATTGCCTCATCACTCTAGCTGCTCCCTAAGGGGTAACTACCCTGCCTATATTTTTAGTTTTTCTCATATTTTTCTTCATATCTCTAAATAATATGCTTATGTCTCATTTTCATTTTATCAATTTTAAATAGTATTTTCTTTTCTTTTTTTTTTTTTGTGACCGGCAACGGATCGCAACCCTCGGTGTTGCACCCGCACCTCGCTCAGCCAGTGAGCGGCCGGTCCGTATGTGGGATCCGAATCCTCGGCGGGAGCGCCGCCGCGCTTCCCAAGCAGCGTACTGTAGCAGTGCGCCACCGGGCCGGCCCCCTTTGGCAACGGATCGCAACCCTCGGTGTTGCACCCGCACCTCGCTCAGCCAGTGAGCGGGAACCAGTCTGTATGTGGGATCCGAACCCTCGGCAGGAGAGCTGCCACACTCCCAAGCGGCACACTGTAGCAGTGCGCCACCGGACCTGCCCAAAATAGTATTTTCTAACTTTCTAATTTGAAAGATGAGGAATTTATTTTATTTACTCAAATCTTTTTCTATCTACTCCATTCTTAAATTCCTAGCAGTTTTGTTTTTATTTCTAGTAATTCTATTGAATGTATTTATACCTTTGCACAGCATATATCTGAACTTCTATTTTTTTTTCTATCTAAAGGTAACCATTTTTCTTCTCTCTAAAGAAAAATTTAATATCAATTACATTGTTAAAATAAGACATTTGTGTTATGTTTATAAGGCAGATAGTCTTAGGAATGTGATTTTTTCTATTTTATTAAGTTTGTCTTCTTATTTGACATACAATTGTATATAGTATGGGGTACATTGTGATATTTGGGTACATGCGTACAATGTGCAATGATCAAGTCAGGGTAATTAGCCTATCCATCAAGTCAAACATTCATTTCTTTTTTTCTTTTTCATTTTACCATATTTATTTATATCCATATTAAACCATAGTAAGACATTTGTATGCTATAAGTGACGAAGAGACTATGGATTTAAAAACTGAATTTGGTTCTGTGAACTGATTTGTGTCAATGAGGTTTTTTAAAAATACTATTTATTATAAGTATATTATTGTTACAAATTGTGGTTTATCTTTATGCCCCTTACCTGACCTATCCCTCCCCAAACCACCCCTCACCTCACCCCCATCTCTAGTATTCTGAAAGTTCAAGGAATTGTTTAGGTCTTTTCTTTCTTTATTTATTTTTCTTCCTTCCTTTCTTTCTTTCTTTGTTAGCACGCAGTTATAAGTGAGACCATGCAGTATTTCTCTTTCATTGTCTGGCTTATTTCACTTAACATAATTTTCTCCAGACTCATTCGTGTTGCTGCAAATGGCAGAATTTCATTCTTTTTTATGGCCGAGTAGTATTACATTGTGTATATATACCACATTTTCCTTATCCAGTCATCCACTGATGGACATTTCTATGTGTTGGGAATACTCAAAATTCTCTCTACTAGCTGTTTGATTGAACCTCTATTACTTGTTACCTCATCTTTAGCCAGGATGTATTGACTCCCTTCAATGTAAGATAAGGAAATCAGCTCTCCTGCTTTTCCTTCACCTCTCTGCCCCCTTTACCTCTCACCTTATGACAGCTATTTTATTACTTTTATATTGACAATGTTTAACACATACATACATACATGCATATATATATATATATATATATCATACATATATATATATATACTGTTCCATAACTGTGCTTACACGTTGCCTGTACTTTGGTAATTGACATATTTGTAAAATGTTAAACTGATATCATTTAACAATATTATAATTAGGTAAATATTTTCCACTTTAAAACAAGTAATGTGGTTTGGCACAGAGAAGGAAATTAAACCTCTCATTTAATCTCTGCTACTTGAAGACCACATCAAGCTCAAGTAGACCCTCTCTTCTTTAATTCCACCAGTTGGCCAAACTCATGATGTATTTCAATTTGTTTCCTATTTGGACAACTGTTATATTTTATATTTTTTGAAATATTATACTTTTTGAAAAAATGAATTCCCTTTCCCTTTTGTCACTATTTGCTAAATAGTCTAATTTGGGCTATTTCTTGTATTCTACATGGTTTTAGCAGTACTTTTATTTTTCTGAATCCAAATAACTTTTAAAAAAAAAAGATAAAAAGCAATTAAATTTTGAGTCTTTTTACACTTAAAAATATGTTTTATTTGCCATCACACTTGGTAATATATAATCTGATAATAGAATTTCATGCAAAATATTTTCTCTCAGCCCACTGAGAGCATTGAGTGTGTTCTAATATCAAATATAGCTGGGGAAATTGTAATGGCAGGCTGTTTCTCATTTCCTTGTAGTTATCTTCTTTCTAGAAGCTTTTAAAATTTGTCTTTAGTATTGAACTTCTAAGTTTTCACTAGAATGGACCTTTTCAATTGATACTCTTCCATATGTTTGGCCTGATGACTCTTGATTAATTTTCTGCTGTCTGTCATTTCTTTTATTTTTTCCTTCTATATGCTGCTCCCTCTTTTGAGAACTCAAGTGAGACTGATCTTCCCCTCCCTAGATTATTCTATATATCCTGAGTTTTATTTCGAGTTTTTCTTTGCATTTTTCTCTATTTTTAGGAGAATTATTTAACGCAAATTTAAAGTATAGAACTCCATGAATTTTTACATCTGTATATTTGTGTAACCACTGTACAGATCAAGGTATAGAAAATTTTCAGCAACTGAGAATGCTCACTTGTGTCCCTTTCTGATAAAGTGCTCTTGAAAGGTAACTACAATTCTGACTTCTCTTTTTTTCAGCAAACATTCTATTGAAATTTTTATTTTGACAACCATGCCTTTAATTACCAAGGATTGATGTTGTTCCTGTTGTGGGAAACCTCATCTATAATGGATTCTCTATTTTCTCAAATTTCTGTAGAAATACTAATTTTAACCTCTTAATATTCCTCTATGTTTGCTAATTTTTTTCTTCCTTTTAGAATTAAGAGTTTGGTCTGTTCATCTTAGTCCTTCAGTTTTATGTTTCATAGTCATTGATTACTAGTTTATCTTTGATTATCTATTAATATTTATTATGAAAGACTGAGTTACTCTTGGCTAGGATTGCTTTTGCCTTTATGTAGATCTATTTCCCAAACAAATCCTCTCAAAGAGGGAGGATGACTGCAAGCTCTGTACATGTACATGTCTGGTGTGTTGTTAGGCAGGCTACATTTTAGGATGTCTGGGCAAAAAGCGGGTTTGAAGAATCTACTTTTCCCTCAACTCCACCCTGATTCTAGCTAAGATGAAAATGGACACCCTAAACATTCTACTTCAAACAATTCAGAGATTAATTTTTTGGCTATAGCTTGGGGATAAACTACACTGCTTCATACTTGAATATAGAGGCGGAAGTGGGAAAATATGACTTGCAATGTTGTTGAGTAGACAATCCTTGTGTTAATCAATTGGTTTTCCGATCTACTTCCCATGTGTGTCAACTCTATGACTTCACTGCTGGGAAGAAATATTTCTTTCTCTGTTCTCACCTTCTCAGATGAGTGTTCTAGGTTGTGGCTTCTGCTTTGATCTCCTTGCTGGGGTAATCCCATCCGTTATCTGTTCTTCAGATTTGTGAAAATTCTTTAGTGTCTTCTTCTCATTATCAGTAATGTCATAAAATTATTCCCTACCGTACATCTTTGTTTTTACTACAAAGGGAATTTGGAAGCCAAGGTATGATAAACACGTGGGATAAGACCATTGTCAGGAACTGGAAGCTGACTTTGCTTTGACTGGAGAGATGTATGAAGAAAAAATAGATACATAGACATATACATACATATGTGCATACATACATAACAGATAATAATGAGTTTAGAATAAATACTTATATATTTAATTTAACTGTATTTTGAATAATGCTGCTATGAACATTCATCTACAAGTTTTTATGTGGACATATATTTTTAATTCTCTTGAATTTACACCTAGTAATGGAACTACTGAGTCATAGTTCACTGTTTATCTTTCATATTCATTTTACTTTTGGATGCACACATGCAATATCCCTTATTTTTCACTACATTCTTTTAAAAAAATTATCCTAACTATAGTTACCATCAAAATATATGTCTTTTCTTACCAGTATTGAAATATAAAAATAATGGGGTAAATAATGTTAGTAAAATACTTAAAAACCAAGGACAAATCAGCAGACACAGTCATTTAACTATCCAAATTCTGTTCACAAGCAATAATAATATTAATTGCTTAGGGCCAAAAAAGTAGACTATCCTTGTTCTTCTTTGTCCATAATTGTAAAACTCCATAATTCTGAGTCCATAAATAGACATGTATTATTTCTGAATGTGCCACTGCATGACTTTCAATGTATTCTCGTCCATGTAACTTTGCTATATATCTACATACTGTAAAAGGCTTTTAGTTCTCCATCTGTGCAAGTAAATAGAGAGACTGAAAGACTCCAGTAATTTATGTCAAAAATGCATGAAACTTTGTGCTTAAAGAAGAGGTACTCACCACCTCCTGTCTCTATTTTTACACCGGGGTAGGAAAAAAAATAGTTATTTATGTTAATTGTATTCTCCTTTAATACAATGAAACTGGTTTGTGCTGTATGAGTCGGTGTGACTGGTATTCCTTCTTAGAATGTAAGTTCCTTAAAGACAAAAATTGTATTTTTTTTCTTTCTCTCCCAGCCCTAATTATCTATAGTAACATGCCCAGATTAAGTATTTAGTAAAAACATTTAAAATAAACTTGGGTTAGAAGATTAAAAAAAGAAATGCAATGATATATACTATGGCATATCCATTATGTGATAAACCATGGAAAGAGCATTTTCCCAAAAAGCTGAATATGCTTTATACATTCTAAAACATATCATTATGTCTCAAAATGATTGTTTTTTGTTATTTTTAATTGCTTTACTATCACATTTTAAAATACATAGATTTTTTGGTAATAGGCTTTTACTGTGCTCAAGTACCTCGAGGGGAAAATTCATCCATTTTGTTCTAATTGAAATTTATTTTGTTTGACATGGGAATAGAAGAAACCTGGAAAAGAATTAGTTTCAGCACCCTCTTTTTTGCATCTCCACAACCCTGTCATCTCTACTGTGATTTCCATAATTTTTATTTTTAGCATTGGAAGATAAAAGAGCAGAACATGGCTACTCTTAATTCATTCTCCCTCTGTGTGTGGTGATATCACTTAATATAAAAACTTTCAAACTGTTCACAGTGAACTGACCTACTGGAAATTGATATGTCCCAACTTCCAGGCAAACTTACTGCAAAAAGAAAGAAAAAACATTTTTATTTTATAATGAATGAGTTTTTAAGTTATTTTGACTTATTGAAATGAGTCTGTTATTTTTAGAATAAGAACTGCTATTTTTCATGCTCTTTTATTTAAAACATTCCCCCAAATAATACATATGTAGAAACTCAAGCTTCTATTTTTATTCATTTTTTTTCTGTAATTTTTGTAATGTTTTGTATACACATGTATGTTAATTAGGATGGTCATGGTTTGAGTGCATAGCATAGCGATTTTTTACTTTTTATGTTGAATCCATCACAAACATTTTCTAAATTTCATTTCTTCTCTTTGTTCTTCCCAAAACATTTTTACAAATTGGTTTTAATTCAAAATAGAAATACAAGGGGTCTTCAAAAAGTTCATGGAAAGATTCATATTATCTTTTAATTCCACTTTTCAACGAACCCAGAGAGGGGCACCACCAGGAGTAATATCGCAGAGACTTTGAAAAGAGAAAAGTTGACTTGAATTGCACCAAAGGTGAATACAGTTGAAACGTAAAGAGAACTTAGAAAAATTTGTTCAGAAAATCGTCAGTTTTTTACGTTAAAGCTGTAAACTGTTAAGTTCAAATTTTTAAATGAAGATGTTTAGAAGCCATGGAAAATAAATCCTGCCCATTGCCTGGTACCTAGCAGTCCCTTTAAAAAATTAATAATAATTCTATGAACAGGGCTGGCCAGTTAGCTCAGCTGGTTAGAGCACAGTGTTTTAACACTAAGGTCAAGGGTTTGGATCCCCATACTTGCCAGTTGCCAAAAAAAAAAAAAAAAAAAAAAAAAAAAAAAAAGAAAGAAAAGAAAAATTTTCTGAACATAATACTTCTTGTAGTTGACAGAAAAAAAAAAAACCTATGGGATTTTTTGTTATTATTATTTTTTTTAATGTGCTTTTCCTGGCAACCAAACATTTAAGTCTTTGTTTCCATCCAGGCCTCTTATGTAAGGCGTTAAAGGGGAAATAAAATATACAGGATGAAAAGATGGCAATGTTGCCTCCCCCACGACCTCAGAGCTTTGTCCGCTTCACAAAACAGTCTCTCGCCCTCATTGAACAACGCATTGCTGAAGGAAAAACAAAGGAACCTAAAGAAGAAAAGAAAGACAGTGATGAAGAAGGCCCAAAGCCCAGCAGTGACTTGGAAGCTGGCAAACAGCTGCCCTTCATCTATGGAGACATTCCTCCAGATATGGTCTCAGAGCCCCTCGAGGACCTAGACCCGTTCTACGCAGACAAAAAAGTAAGTTTATTGTGACTTCAGTAGTGGGTTTCTATTGACTTCCTTCTGTACCAAAGATATTTTAAATTGAGACGAAGTGGAATTTAGTGAATAACCACATCATGACCATAGATGGGGTATATTCAGAATATGTTCTTTTTCTAATTTTTTACTAAATCTGGTTCTGACATTGGCATACTACTTTTGATTTCTTTTATCTTTTAAAGTGTTTAGTGTAATGATCTGCCTTTTTGGACATGACAAACTGATCCCCAAAATTTCATAGTCCTACCTACTTTTCCTTCTTATAATTAACTCCTCCTATGTGTGTATAAACACAAAAATTCTTCAGAAGTTTTTAATGCAAATTAAAATTGCTAATTTAGATTTTGAAATATCAAACCGAGTCTTTTTTTTTTTTTTTTTTTTTTTTTTTTTTTTTTTTTTTAATTTTAAGTGCAAGATCTTGCCAAGGCTAGACAGTAATGTTGTGATTTTCATGTTAGCTCAGAAGACTTCTGGTAAATGAAGTCTCCCTGTAATTCTGATAGACAGGTGACCCTGTCCCCTCTTTACTCTCATACCCTTCTATTTGCATTTCTCTGTATTATACCTGTCATACCTGTCCTTATTTAAGAGTTACCATGTTCTTATCACTTCTCTGGGAAGCTCCTTGAATAAAAAAGTCCCACCTCATTTATATTCAAACTCCTTTCTTTGCCTCTTACAACATAGTTACTCCCTATACAACCATAGAAAGACTGGATGAATAAGTTTTTAAAAGCACAGTGTTCTGAGATTTAAGAAAAAGATAGTTGTACTCAAGGACTAGGTACTAATTTTAAAACTAACTTTCCATGTAAAAGTGAATTTTATGTTAAATTATGTTTAGACTTAACTCATATAGTGAAAGGAAACAGGAAAATAAAAGGGCATCGGAGAATAATAGATTCTGGTTAGTTTTCTCAAGAGAACATGTGCACCTTCAAGTAAAAAGCCAGATTCACGAACTTCTCTCCTCAATTTGGTGAAAAATGTATATTGCCAGAAGCCCACTTATAAACTTTTATAAAACTAGATTAAACAAAACAACAATAAAAAGACTAAGTTGATGTCTTTGAGATAACACATGATATTTGCCTGCCAACAGTCAAGAAAGAAAACAGGGTTTTGAACTTGGTCTTTCTGATTTCCAAGATAATGCCTTAGGTTGTTTTAATGTTTTGTAGTTACTGTTGTTTGTTTGTTTTTATTTCTTAACTAAATACCGAAGCCATGGAGAATGTCATCCATTATGCAATGGCTAGAATAACATATTTTAAGAATGTTTGATTCTATTTATATTTTTTTAAATTACTATGATTAGTAGAAAGCAAGTTCGTTATGTCTTTTATTTTAGCTATTATTAGTATTTCAACTAAAACAGGGAAATTGAACTGCGTGATTGGAAGGATTCTTCCAACTCTGACATTCCTTAAATTTATGAAAATATTTTTGGAAAGAATGCGTATTTCATGTCATTTGCTGCTAACCATGACAATTGCCAGCAAGTATTAAAATTCTCAAGGTGTTAAGGTAAAAATCACTGATAGCTACAAGTGGTTACTGCTGAACGAATAAGAAAAAGAGAAGACAGTATTTCGGAAGCTCTAAGTAATACATGCTCTTAAATAGCTCAATTCATAATTTACTGGGAAGAAATGGACTTAGAGTTCACTGGCCAAGGTGACATTGATAGCTGCATTAAGGCATTGGAACCAAATTGCTTGTGTCTGATGGCAGTGTTTCTTTAATAAAACACTGCCCTGTAGAGATGAAAACTGCTGGTATTGATGTGCTAGACTGAAATTTTGTATTCTCAACTTTATACTGTTTTCTTTTTCTTCCTGCAGACTTTCATAGTATTAAACAAAGGGAAAGCAATCTTCCGTTTCAATGCCACACCTGCTTTGTACATGCTATCTCCTTTCAGTCCACTGAGAAGAATATCTATTAAGATTTTAGTACACTCATATCCTTTTCAAAACGTTTACTTACAATGGTACTTTAAGGCATAGGTTTTGCTGTTTTATTTAAATATAGATTTTAGTCCTTTTGCACCTTGAAGGATTCTGGTTTTAGTTTATCAATTTCAATAGGATTTGGTGGAAGACTCAGAGAAGGTTGGGAGAATGGGAATATTAGCCTCTTATTATATATTCATTTTATTTATTATTCTCTTGTTCAAAGAGACAAAAAAGTAGTTTCTATGCTCATTCAGAATTATTTTCCAGGGAGAAGTTGTTATCATTTCAACAAGTATTATCTCCAGCAATGTAAAGGTCCTGTGGTGGGTGGTCTCTTATATTCCTTGATTCTAAGCTACCTTCTTCAGCATGCTTATCATGTGCACTATTCTGACGAACTGTATATTTATGACCCTGAGTACCCCTCCAGATTGGACCAAAAATGTAGAGTAAGTGGTTACAAGTACATTTTAATAGAGTTTTAATATTATCATTTTCATCCTTTTCTTTTCCTGCCAGGAGGTTACTACATCTATAAAAATTGTACTTATCTTCCCATGTTATACAGTGGCTTTTCTTTTTCAGTTCTTTTCTTCTCTGTATTATTAACCCACTAGCAGTAGATTAGAATAATTAGATGCTACTGTGTTTTTAGTTGCTGCTGTTTTTTGGTTTTAGTTTTTTGTTTTTTTGATGGCTGGACAATACAGGGGTCAAACCCTGGAACTTGGTGTTTTCAGCACTGTGTTCTAAACCAGCTACTGTGTTTTCTAGGTGAGTGAACTCATCAGAATCCCTGCCCTTTTCTTTAAAATGTCACATATCTCTTATTCTCAAGTGTATTTTTGATAGAAACAAAGTAGGAATTTTCTAGGCAAGTCTAATACCTATGTTCGTTATTTCAGATACCTCTCCTTTCTGGGAGTGTTTCTGATGTGCATATTTTAGGATTTTCTGGAAAGATCTCTACTGTAGTTTATGAGTAGGTTCATAAACCAACAGTCATCCTCCAATAGATACCTTCCTTGGGTTAATCAGAGAAAAAAATTTATTGAGATTTACATGGTGCTTTATTCTCCTCATATCTAATATGCTCATGGATTCTTGTGTTTAGGTACACTTTTACTGGGATATATACTTTTGAATCACTTATAAAAATCCTTGCGAGAGGCTTCTGTGTAGGGGAATTCACTTTCCTTCGTGACCCATGGAACTGGCTGGATTTTGTCGTCATTGTTTTTGCGTAAGTACTTTCAGTTTTTGAAATGGCAAACACATGAAAATCTCAGAAGTGCGGTATTCTGTTAAGAACAAATCTTAGGGGTCTGATGTTTCCTGCATGTAATAATTGCATTTAAAGGTAAATGAAAGTTAGTCATTGATAGTTAAATACTGGATTGTTCAGAAAGTATTTCCCACTCAAAGGTGTCTGACATCAAGACCGATCATTTTCCTCTGTGCTTAGCACTTGGATTGATAGTCTATGCAATGCCAATTAGGTGACATTTTCTCTAGGTTCTTATTTAAAAGTAAATAAAACCTGTAAGATCACCAAAAAAAAAAAAATCTCAGTTCTTTAATTACACATACACTGCTCTTTTTGTTAACCTGCACTATTCAAGGGCTAATAAATGTATTAAAATATAAAGTAAATATTTTTACAAGAGTTGTCACTGCTTACTAAAACTAACAGTAATTCACTGTATATGCATTACATATGCATCCAGTTTATTTTCAATGGAAAATATTACAATAAAATATAATTTTAATTCATTCACGTCAGTACTCTTTTCCCAAATGTATTTGCCACAAGCATTTATTTTTTCAACCTTAAACTGAGCTATGATATTTTTCCTTTATCACTTTGAATTATAAAGGTAATTTATATTCACTGGAGCCATGTAGACAATTCAGAAGGGTCTTAAGATTTCTAGTTTCCGATTCCCTTACCCCACTTCCTTGTCCATCAGGCTCCCTCCTTTTGAGGTCATATATGATGCTGCAGTTCCATCTGCTGTCTGCTGATAAGAAAACATGGTGTTAGAGAAGACTACCTCTTCTTGTGGGACTCCTTTTTCTATTAATACAAGTATCACATGATAAATTTCATCCTTTTAAAATAATACAATTCAATATTTTTTAGTACATTCACAAAGATGTGCAACCATCACAGCTATTTAACTTGAGAACATTTTCGTTACCCCCAAAAGAAACTCCATACCTATTAGTGGTCACTTCCATTCCATCCTCCCCCAGCCCCTTAGAAACCATTCATTTACATTTTATCTCTATAGATTTGCCTAATTTGGATGTTCGTATGAATGGAATCATACAGTATGCAGCCTTGTGTGTCTGGCTTCTTTCACTTAACATACTGTTCTCAACGTTTTATAAGAAATTAAAAATCTACATTACCATAATATTGAGGGTCTAATAATTGAAGAATTTAATTGTTATTTAGGCATTTAAGTGTATGAAACCACATCAATAATGTAATATTTGTATTTTGTTTGCATCAAATGAATCAAATAAAAGTAAATTAAATTAAATTAGTTATGATAGGAAAAAAGACTTGCAGAACTATACATTTAAAAAAGAAGTTCCAAACATAGAAAATAACTTGACTAAAGGCATGGGTAAGTATCATAGATTCTCTCTAAATTCTGAATAACTCTGATTTAATTCTACAGGTATTTAACAGAATTTGTAAACCTAGGCAATGTTTCAGCTCTTCGAACTTTCAGAGTATTGAGAGCTTTGAAAACTATTTCTGTAATTCCAGGTAAGAAGTAACTAGTGTGAAGCTTTAGGCCACTCATAACTCCAGTTATTTGGGAGTTGTTCTTTGTTTGTGTGTGTGTGTGTGTTGTCACTGTGTTTGTATATAAACTCCCTATTACAGATATGTGACAGAGTTTGTGGACCTGGGCAATGTCTCAGCGTTGAGAACATTCAGAGTTCTCCGAGCATTGAAAACAATTTCAGTTATTCCAGGTGAGAGGGGTTAAACACTAGGGCTGACTTTGATCTTTTGGAGGAAAGGTTAAAAAAACCTTTCTCTTATACAATTTTATGATTAAATTTGGTTCCTTCTGTTTTTCATAATTGTTACTAAAAATCAGCCTTTGAGTTTAATCAATTGCATGGGTCTTGGAGGATGAAGATGACCAGCTGGCTCACATCTCAACTTGAAAATTTCTCTCCTGTAAAGAACTCATTTTTCTTTTGCTTATACAGGAAGGAAAGTTTCAATTCATTTGAATTGCTTTTTATACAGTTAAGAAAAAGAGATAATAAATATGAGCATGGGGGTATTGCATGACACATTGTTTTTTACCTTTCCTCAACAAACCATTTCTTAACAGAAAACTAGTTCATTATAAGTTGTCATTATGTGCTGCAATTCAAATCTCGTATTTGTTTTGGTGCTGTTACAGAGAGATGGTTTGTTTGACAAGCTACTGATTTTGAACTTATAAAATTTATTTTTACAAATAAGTGTATATGGTTTGAACAATCAAATTATTTATTTTGACAACTTGAATATTCTTTGGGAATATTTTACTATTTTTAATCATTTGCTATAATGTATAGAAACAAAATGCATATAAAATGGCAAATCCAGCCCTTTGGAGCTAGTAGGCTTTTTTTGAAATTCGGTTACTTAAGGTCATTGATTTGATATAATGCATGCATTTCTAGGAAAGCTTGCGTTTTGTTTTTGTTTCTCATTCAGAGGCTTTATGTCATGATGAATTATTTCCCCCGCACCCCCTTTTTCAGGCCTGAAGACCATTGTGGGAGCTCTGATCCAGTCAGTGAAGAAGCTCTCTGACGTCATGATCCTGACTGTGTTCTGTTTGAGTGTGTTTGCTCTAATAGGACTACAGCTGTTCATGGGCAACCTGAAGCATAAATGTTTTCGGAATTCACTTGAAAATAATGAAACATTACAAAGCATAATAGAGACTCTTGAGACTGAAGAAGACTATAGAAGTAAGAGTGTCCCTGCATTTTTTTTAATTGATTATGAATGTTCATGGGATACAAAGCTGACTGTCACCATCCGTGCCCAAGATGTGATGGTCAGATCAATAGTATCAGCATTCCCATTACCACAGATTCCAAATTCTGATTATTCCCCATGTCCACCACCTAATTAATCCCCAACCTCCCTCCCCCCACTCTCCCACAACCCTATGTATGCTCTCTCCCTCTGCGAGAACAATGCACCATTGTGGTCTTTCTTTCCTTCCTTCTTTCTCTCTTAGCTCCCACTTATAAGTGAGGACATGTGGTATTTTTCCCTCTGTGCCTGGCTTATTTCAGTCAACATAATTTTCTCCAACCTCATCCATGTCGCAGCAAATGGCAGAATTTCATTCTTTCTTATGGAAGAGTAGTATTCCATGGTGTATATATACCACATTTTCCTTATCCAGTTGTCCGTCGATGGACATTTAGGTTGTTTCCATATCTTGGCTATCGTAAATACAGCTGTGATGAACATGGGAGTGCAGGTATCCCTTCATCATTGTGATTTCCATTCCTTTGAGTGCATACCTAGAGGTGGGATTGCCAGATTGTATGGTAGATCTATCTGTAGTTGTTTAAGAAGCCTCCATACAGTTTTCCATAGTGGTTGTACTAATTTTCAGTCACACCAACAGTGTAGGAGTGTTCCCTTCTCTCCATCTCCTTGCCAGCATTTGTTATTCTCCATCTTTTTGATTATAGCCAGTCTAACTGGTATGAGGTCATATCTCAATGTGGTTTTAATTTGCATTTCCCTGATTATTAGCGATGTTGAGCATTTTTTAAGGAGCCTATTGGCCATTTGTATGTCGTCCTTCAAAAAATGTCTATTCATCTCCTTTGTTCATTTCTAAATTGGGTTCTTTGTTTTTTTAACTGTGTGGTTGCTTGAGTTCCTTGTATATTTTGGATATTATCTTGTCAGATATGTAGTTTGAAAATATTTTCTCCCATTCTATAGGTTGTCAGTTCACTATGTCGTTTTCTTTGCTATGCAGAAGCTTTTTAGTCTGATATAATCCCATTTGTTTATTTTTTTATTTTGTTTCTTGTGCTTTAGGGCTCTTGTTCATAAAGTCTTTGCTCAGTCCAACTTCCTGAAGTGTTTCCCTTATATTTTCCCGTATTAGTTTTACAGTTTCAGGTCTCATACTTAAGTCTTTAATCCATTTTGAGTTGATTTTGGTATATGGTGAGAGGTGCAGGTCTAGTTTCATTCCTCTGCATATGGATATCCAATATCCCCAGCACCATTGATTGAAGAGGCAGTCTTTTCCCAAATGTATGTTTTTGTTGCCTTTGTCAAATACGATTTGGCTGTAAGTCCATGGGTTGATTTCTGGGTTTTGTATTCCAAAACAGAGGCCATTCTCCCAAACTCATTCTATGAATCCATTACTACCTTGATACCAAAACCAGACAAAGACACAACAAAAAAAGAAAATTACAGACAAATATCTGATGAACATAGGCACAAAAATCT
This sequence comes from Galeopterus variegatus, assembly GCF_000696425.1. Taxonomy (NCBI): domain Eukaryota; kingdom Metazoa; phylum Chordata; class Mammalia; order Dermoptera; family Cynocephalidae; genus Galeopterus; species Galeopterus variegatus. Next base: position 28,430 of record NW_007731984.1, read on the forward strand.
TCAATAAAATACTAGTAATCAGAATACATCAACACAGCAAAAAAGTTATACACCATGATCAAGTGGGACTCATCTCAGTGATGCAAGGATGATTCAACAAATGCAGGTCAATAAATGTCATATACCACATCAACAAAATCAAGGACAAAACCATATGATTATTTCAGTAGATGCAGAAAAAGCATGTGACAAAATTCAACATCACTTTATGATAAAGACTTTCAGCAAATTAGGTATAGAAGGAAAGTATCTCAAAACAGTAAAAGCCATCTACAACAAGCCCACTGCCAATATCATCCTGAATGGGGAAAAACTGAAGGCTTAAGAACAGGAACAAGACAAGGATGCCCACTTTCACCACTCCTATTTAACATAGCACTGGAGGTACTAGCCAGAGCAATCAGGCAGGAGAAAGAAATAAAGGGCATCCAGATTGGAAAAGATGAAGTCAAACTGTCCCTATTTGCAGATGACATGGTTCTATACATAGAAGACCTAAAGACTCTATCAGGAAACTCTCAGAGCTGATTAATAGTTTCAGTAAGGTTGCAGGACACAAATTCAACACCCCAAAATCAGGTGTGTTTATATTCTTCAATAATGAACTAACAGAAAGAGAAATCAATAAAGTAAACCCATTTACAATTGTCACACACACACAAAAAAAAACCTAGGAATCAATTTCACCAAGGAGGTGAAAGACCTCTACAATGAGAACTATAGATCACTACTGAAAGATATTAAAGGATACACAAAAACGTGGAAAGATATTCCATGCTTTTGGATTGGAAGAATTAACATTGTAAAATGTCCATACTACCCAAAGTGATCTACAGATTCAGTGTAATCGCCATCAAAATACTAATGACATTCTTCAAAGAACCATAAAAAAACTATCGTAACATTCATATGGAACAACAAAAGACCCTGCAGTTGTTAATAGGTTGATATAATGCCAAAAGCATCACTCTCTTTTAACAACAGAATGTTGCTTTCAATTTCATTATTTCAAAACCACTCAGATATCTAGAAAGTTGCTACAGTGCGAATTTGGATCATTTGATATAGGATTTTCATAAATCTTCCTGATTCTAAGCTTTCTAGCAGTACTGGCAAAAGGAATATGAGATAGTTCTATTTCCTATAAGATTAAAAAAGAATTAATTTGCTCTGGAGAAATAAATGTAGCTCTGATTTAATATTGAACATTATATTTATATGATATATGTATAGTTTATTATGTAATACATACTTATATTTATTATATAATGTGGTATACTTGTATGATAATATAGTTATATTTTTGTGCTTATTAGATTATATTTATAACTAAAATACATCTTATATTAATCATGATATAATGATAATATCAATTATGAAACATTAATATGTAGTATTTCTAAATATTTGTATAAAACAAAACGGTTTGCTCAGATTTGTCAGCACCATCCTCATAATTAAAGATGAGTTTCACAGCTGCTTCAATGGCTGTCCTCCATATAGGCTGTTGGCATCACATCAAAGTTTAATTTTGTAGTTAGTTCTGTAGGAACTGTGTGAGATGATCTGTACACACAGTCTCAGAAGACTGCTTAATTCTGAAGTATAATTTAAAGTATCTCACATAAACATGAACTGCATGTTCTCTAAACAATTATCCCCTAGCACAGTGTCTCTCGGTGGAGCTGTTGATGAATATTGGGTGAAAATGAGATCAAGGTTGTACTTTCTGTCTAACACCTGAATGTGTCTGTAATATGTTGCCCACATGAATGCATAAACCTTAATAGAAAATTTGATCCAGGGTGAGGTGGAAATCAAGAACCTTTCAAATATGTGTGCTTTTGTTAGATGGAGATCTGGGAGGAAAGGTAAGGATTCTACTTGGATAATAGTATTATGCATAGTTTTTAAAATTTGATTAAATGTGTCCTTTCCCACTCACTGGGGAAGATAAAATAAAGCTCAGGGGCTGAGAGAGTGACTAGACGAGAAGATCTCTTCAAGAGGGTGGCATTTAAGTAGAGATAATAGGAAGCCATAAAATAATGTAAGGGTGGATGTAAGTATGTGTAATGGGGGTGCTGCTTCAATAAGAAGAGACAGCCTGTGCAATGGCCCTGAAACAAGAAAGAGTGTTATATGTTTAAAGAATGGAAAAACAGCAGTGTTGTCACACTTTAGCAAGGGAGAAGCAGAGTGGCAACAGAGAAAACAGAAGGAAAAGGCAGGGTCATATCATGCAGGATGTTTTAGCCCATGGAAAGTGGTTTGTTTTTTATTTTAAATGCAGTGGTTCTCATCACCGTATATGCCGTATAGACAACTGATTGCGCAAGTGTGGACTGGAGTAAGGGAGACTACTTGGGAGGTTGTTTCCACCATGCAGGCAAGAGAGCATGGAAGGGAGAGGCTTTCTCTAGAGTGCTGGCAGGGAAGTGGAGAGAAGTATGAGCTCAAGATAATCTGTAGAACTTGCTGATGGATTAGAGAAGAGAGGAAGACTTGAGGATGCCTTGTCAGTTTGGGCTGCAATAACTGGATGGGTAGCAATGGTCAGTGAGGGAAGTGTGGACAGGTTTGTAGAGGAAAGTCACTATTAGCTAGCTAAAGAGGAACTGCCTTGTTCGGAGATATAAATTCCAAGTGATCCTCAAAAAGAAAGTACACACACACACACACACACTCTTCTGAACATCCCTGATGTTAATAAGCAGGTAGAAGATGGGCAACCTGGTGTTTAAAATAATATGGTGTGTAGAAGATGCTCAACTCCACAACCGTAATATCTAGAATTCAGGTAGAAAGGAAGACCCAGAAAAGGACACAGAGAAGGAGCATCCAGAAAAGTAAGAGCAAGTGAAGATAAAAATAATGAATCAGAGAGAAGAAAGTATATTGTGAAAAAGGCAGTGTTTGTGTAGAATGATGCTGCAAGGTCAAGGTTTAAGGATGATGAAGGTAGAAAAATATGCATGAGCATAAACAACATGGAAGTCACCAGAGAATTTTATGAGAAAATTTGGGGGAGTGATAGGGGCACAAGATCAGACTAAGGTGGTTACAGGGGTGAATAAGAGATTGGAAAGAAGAGATGATAATATGTGTAGACAGTTATTCCCAGAAATTTGGCTGTAAAGGGAGCAGAATAATGGCTGGCATTTTTTTTAGAGATTGGTTTTGATAGCGACATTTTTCTAGTGATAGAAATGAATTAGTAGCAATATATGAACAAATTCAGGAAAGAGAGGGAGAAGTCAAGTCCTTGAGAAAGTGAAATAGTAAAGGGGAAAGACATTTCCATTGAAGCAGAAGGAAAGACGAAGGAGTAGACTGCAGAGTTATCAAAAGATTAAGTCCAAACCCACTGGCTTTTATTTCCTCGGAGAAGTGTAAGATGGGATCATTGGCTGAGAACACAAATGTGGAAGGGGAAATTCTAATACACTATATAGCTGTCTTAGGGAATGGGAAATTGAGTTTCTTTTGAGTATCAACTCGATGTTAGAGATCATTTACTTAAAATGTAACCATTCATTTGGTTGTGAGAGTTTCTCCATTTGGGAGCAAGCACGGAAAAGTTGGAGGCTAGATTATATACAGGTTGGGGGTCTGCCAGGTTAGTATGATAAGCAGAGAGATGCATAGAAGTTGAGGAAATTGGAAGGAAATGATGGTAATGAGTGCCCATGGATTTAAGATGGACAAAGAAAGCAGCGAATCCAGTAGTTGGTGGATATATCGTGAAAAAGTGGTGAGGTAAATGAATTGGCATTCTTGAGGAAATCCAAGAATTATAATGGTAGAGGGAACCTACATAGGGGGGTCCTAGAGCAAAGCCTGTTCAGAGGTGTTTTTCAAAATTCATTATCAAATAAATGAACTCACTGTCTAGCTTCCTGTTTTAAAAGATATAATTTAATGTCTAGTAATTTAATGTCTGTTGTTTAGAAATTATTGTGAAGTGTTCTACAAGACCAGAGTGAGCGACTCACATTGCTTCACCTTTCATCGTTCTTGCACTGAGTTCAATTATGGTAGCCTGGCAGCGTGCTCGTACGGTTAGCTCTGGAGCCCATTCTTAGAACATAGAACCTCAATGATTGATAAACATAAACCAGTGTTATTTTACAGAATAATTCTAAAGTAATCCTCCCATAATTAAATATTTTGGAGGTTTATGTATGAAAAATTGCATCTAAGGCTCCCCCATCCTCACTCCACCATGACCTTTCTTCCTGAGGGATAGGAGTTTTTAGAAAAAAAGGCTATAAATGCACATTCTCACCTGAATTTCTACCTCATACTAAGAGGCTTCATTGTTTTATTTGTATATTCTAGGAAAGACAAAATGATGATGTGTAAGTCAGTCAGTGAGTCTTACCTGAAACTGGTTAGTAGTTTAATAATAATAGCTCCCATCTTTGAGCAGCCAATACAGAATCTTGTGGATCACTCTATGAAGTGTTTTACATACTATTTATACTGTGTGTCCTATTAATACTATGCGATAACTCTATAAGGTAGGTATTCTTATCTACATTTTACAGACCTAGTGGCTAAGGCTTAAAGGCTTAAAGAAAATTCACCTACATAGGAAGGGTTAGAAGCAACATTTAAATCCAAAAATAGATAACTTCAAAGTCTTTATTCTCCCATTCCTCCAAACTCTTCTAATAGTCACATTTTTTTTCTTTGACTTGAGTCAAATAGGAAGTTGAGCCCTTATTTAAAAGGATGGATATTTGGGAGAGATGACAGAAGCTTTTTTGTCATTTACTATGCAAGGTTGGATCTGCCCCCAGTCTTAGGAATAAGCCTTAATAGTGAATGATGGAAGAGATTGAGACCCTTCACCACTGAAAATGTGCAGAAAGGGTACCATGAAAGGTGAAAAGTGAAAAGTATGCATTTATTTCAATGTCATGTCTTCAACATCTGGAACTTGGGTAGGTCCTAAATAAATAACGATTGGTGAATGAACAATGAAGGAATTTTGGAAGACAAATTTTATTCATTTATAGTACTGACTTACTGACTCCTTTGTGTCTTCTGGAGTACTTCGGGATTTTGTCAGGGGCTCCCTTTCTTCTCTCCCTTCTACCCGCCCCCCACCTTCCTTTCTTTTTCCTTCCTTTCCCTCCCCTATCTACACTTTCTCTCTGGGTGAATTCATCAAGTCGCATGGCTTTGAAAACCATCCGTCTGATGATAACTCCCATCTTTGTATCCCCATCCTTGATGGGTCTGCTGACCTCTGGGGTCTCATATCAATCCAACTGCCTACTTGAAAAATATAGTTTAATACCTATAATAATCATGTCAAACTAAGCATGGCTAAGACACAGCTGTTGGTTTTTCTCCAGGCCTGTTCTCACCCCTGTCTTCCTCATCTCAGTAACTGGCACCACCAACTCCCCAGTTGCATTGTCCTTGTTTCCTCTCCCTTACACACACCCCACATGCCCTTCATCAGCAATTCCTCTACTTCCATCCACTTCTCACTATAGTCACTTGACTGGTCTTGCCACTTCCCACTTACTCTTCTATAGTTTACTGCCTACAAAGCAACCACAGTGACCTTTAAAATTGCTAATGGTACTTCATATCACCACTTCCTACTTCTATTTCTTCTATTCATAATTAAAATCCAAACTCCTTTCTGTAATATGCACAGTCCTGCATGATCTGGTGCCTGCCTACCTTTGCCACCACAATCCTCCCTACTTGCCTCGCTGTGGCCAGACTGACCATCTTGCCAGTTCTTCCACACAGCAGCTTCATCTCTGCCTTAGGGCCTTTGCTCTTGCTTTTCCATCTACTCAAGTATCTCTTCACCAGGGACTTTACATGGCTGGCTTCTTTTTCACATTTAGGACCCAGTTCAAATGCCATCTCCTTAGAAAGGCCTTCCCTGACCATAGCTTAGCATGTTGTCTTAATTTTCTTTAGAGCATCGTCACTATCTGAAAACACCTTGTATTTTTATTCAATTACTTGCTAAGTGTCTTTCTCCACCCCAACCTCCACTCTCACCTAGACATAAAGGAAACTCAGCAAAACTAGTGATCTTGCTTATTACGTTTATCATTATATTTACTACCTGGTTCATAAAAGGTTATCAATAAATATTTGAAGGAGAATATATGAGAATGTAATAAATAAATGGATGCATATTGCCTGGGACCAGGCCTGAATGTATGTGTATATGTCGGTATTCATTAACTTACCTGCTATATCACTCTTAAAGCTTAAACATTCTGTAATGTTACATTGTTCAAATTCTTCCTAAACAGGATATTTTTATTACTTGGAGGGATCCAAAGATGCTCTCCTATGTGGTTTCAGCACAGATTCAGGGTATGTAATATTTGTTTTGTTTTTAGTCTAAAGGCTGCAAAAGAAGGAAAAACATGCCCAATCACTTTTCTAATTAGAACCTTGGATTCTAAATTGTTTCCATGTATTTCATGGCACTATGTGACTCATTCTGTCCCACAGCGAATCCAGACTTTAAAATGTTCACAGTTAAGGAAGACTTTGAGGTAGTGCTTGAATTAAAACAAGATATAGATCATATAAATCTCAAGAAAAATTATTTCCAGAGCCCCCTCTCCCCAAAAGTTGGTTGGACAGTTTCAAGCCTTTTCTTTATGGGAGGTAAAGTGACAAAATCAATTTTTCTTTCCATCCCCAAGGTCTACTCATTCTCTAATTAAATATGACTCATAGATAATGGAGTGTAGTGTTCTGGCCACTCCAAATGAGAGGATACCATGAACTTGGGTGAAATTATTTTAAGAACCTCTTGTTTATGCAGATATCTGTCATGCTGTTTACCGCATACACCAGCCTCATTTTGCAGCAGGGCAGTTGCTCTTGCTCTTCCTCTGTCCATATGTCTCTGCATCTGGCTCTATGTACACTGGGAACACAGACATAAACAAGATAAGGCTGCTGCTCCCCAAAGAACCTCACAACACTGTATTTATGTAATGGCATCACGGAAACACATCCAACCAATTTTAGGAAGAGAAAAGTTGTAAAGCTACAAATCTTTATGAACTTATACAATTGCGATGTTTTGACTACTCTTCATTCTAATTCATTCCAAGAATAATATGGGGAGAAACAGTTTTGGCAGAGGCCTACATATTAATCCTTATTGATCCAAGAACTATAATTAACGTCTGGTGAAGGTTTCCAAGTTCTGATGATGTTGTTAATAGCCATTTATTAAATGCTTTCTATGTGCAGGAAGTAGGCTAAGTAATTTGCACACATTATCTTATTTAAACTTAATATCAATCTCATCCTTTTCAGGTAGGTGTTATCCTGTTTTCACAGAAAGAAGGAACTGTGCTTTGGAGAATTTAAGTAATTCGACAAAGCCACCAATGGGATTCAAACCCAGTTTGTTCTGACTCCAAATCATGTGTTCTTAATCAATATTCAATATTGTTCCCCTATAAAAGGAATCTTGAATTAGCAACTCTTCTCTAGTGTTCTTTAGCTTCTGTCTTGAAGACACTAATCTGCAATGTTCTTTTTCATTTGTAGTCAGTGCCCTGAAGGGTACACCTGTGTGAAAGCTGGCAGAAACCCTGATTATGGCTACACAAGCTTTGACACTTTCAGTTGGGCCTTCTTAGCCTTGTTTCGGCTAATGACCCAGGATTACTGGGAAAACCTTTACCAACAGGTGAGTACCAAGAGAAACATGCACTGCATTTTAAAATGATGTAAAAACTTGATATATGTTGTTTACCAGCTTTATAATCTGAGGTTTTTTATTCAGTTGAGAATGGAGGAAATTCTATTGTCTTATTACTAAAATTAGAAATGTTTTACTCCCAGCACTGTTAGAGTGGGTAATTCTTCAATCATAAATAATTTTCTTATCATTTTTCATCATATTTGATCTCTAGATCTTTCCCCTTCCTCAAAATATCATCCCAGGGGTTCCTGGGAGTAGAGCAGAAGATATACTGGAATATTCTCTGGAGCCACTCTTGCACACACATGGCTTTCCACATGTGCTTGGGGTGTCCTGAACACACCAGGCTCTCCTATGCTCATGTGCTCACCATGTTTTATTCTTGAACTCTTACTTAAAATTAAAGGCTTAATTCACTTCCCTATGTTTTCCTCTGCCAAATTAATTGTTTCCTCCTCTGGATTTCCATAGCCTTCTGCATATTCTTCATTTTATAGCATTGACGTCTTGTACTGGAATTGTTCATTCACATGCCATCTCCTCTAACGTGAATGTGAACATCTTGCGGATGTGACTCTATATATTTATTTGTATATTCTTAGCACTCAACCCCAACAAGGAGACCAAAATAGTTATTCTGTATTATAAGTAACAATGAATCACTTTTCTCAGAATTGCAATAGATTCTTCTTTGGCCTGTTTCATATTTACTTAATTTTTGAGAATATTATAAATGAATATAGAAATTATGTAAAAATGTACTTCACAGAAAAAAAAGGAATGAGAATGATATTTAAATATGCAGAAAGAGGTCATCCTTACTCAAAATTAAAGAAATGCAAATTAAGGGCCGGCCCGGTGGCGCACTAGTGCGCCGCTTGGGAAGCACGGCGGCGCTCCCGCCGAGGGTTCGGATCCCACATACAGACCGGTTCCCGCTCACTGGCTGAGCGAGGCGCGGGAGCAACACCGAGGGCTGCGATCCCATTGCCGGTCCCGGTCCGGTACGGGGGCGACACTGAGGGTTGCGATCCGTTGCCGGACACGGAAAAAGACAAAAAAAAAAGAAAAAAGAAAGAAATGCAAATTAAAACAATAGTAACATATAATTTTTCACTTTTCAGAGTGACAATGATGAAAAAGTTTAAAAAACAGATCAAAAGAGAGACATTGTCTGACTGAAGTATAGGGAAGCAGGCTTTCTCATTGCTGGTAAATACTGGAGAGGAACATGGGAATTTATATAAAAATTAAAATGAACATTCCCATTGACCTAACAATTTCATTATGCAGAGTTTATCCAAGGGAAGAAATTAGTAACAACAATAACTGATAAAAAAGGGAATTGAGTAACTAAGCATCGTAGGTTGGAGAAAGAGATTTATTTTTCCTTTAATGTCCATTTGTACTATTTTGAGTTAATTTAAAAATGAAATGTATGATAAAAGTATGTTGCATTTTTAAATTATTAATAAAAATGTTAGGAAAAAAGAAATATTTATCAGTCCTGGCCAGTTAGCTCAGTTGGTTAGAGTATGATGCACATAACACCAAGGTCTAGGGTTTGATCCCTGAACCAGCCAGCTGCCGAAATAAATAAATAAATATGAAATGAATAGATAAATTCATTCAGTAAGGCTATTTGCCTTGTGTAACATTAAACTCTACCATGAACTTCATTTTAAAGAAAGATAGAATTTTAACAGTAAAAGGAGCTATAGATATTAACTGTTTCTAAAATTTGAAAGTGAGCAAAGGAGCAAGTTTGATGAGTAACTTTCATACTGTGGGGAAGAAAAATGCAGGATTTTTTTATTATTATACTTAATAACAATCAAGAATCATACCTAACTTTAGTACAGGTTTATTAGATTGTGAAATCCTTTGTAATAAAAATGTGTTTATTTTAATACTGATTTTCCATGAAGATATAATTTCATTCCTTCATACTTTTTGATAACATGAAATTATACAAAATTGCCAAAGTTACCCATGACTCATATACCATTTAAGTTGAAATAATTTACTAAAGAAAACCTTTGTATTACTGAAATAACAATTTTCATTTTTCTCTAGACGCTACGTGCTGCTGGCAAAACCTACATGATCTTCTTTGTTGTGGTGATTTTCCTGGGCTCCTTTTACCTAATTAACTTGATCTTGGCTGTGGTTGCCATGGCCTATGAAGAACAGAACCAGGCAAACATTGAAGAAGCTAGACAGAAGGAGTTAGAATTCCAACAGATGTTAGAACAACTTAAAAAAGAGCAAGAAGAAGCTGAGGTATTTTTATCTGTTTTTAAGTTCTTTCTTGAAGTGGAAATGCAATAGGTAAGAAGGTATGTGCTCAGCCTTCCCCAGGTAGATTTTCCTTAATGAATTTTTGTGTATATACTGCATCCCTATTTGTAGTGTGAGTTAAGAAACCAGTTCTTGACTGAGCTAGATTTGACTCCTTCCCCATAATCAACTCACTACTGCATGAAAGATGTTCTAAGACTGTTCTTCCTTAAACTGTTACACACAAGTGTATGCAAAGTCCCAAAATATATATGATAATATTTCTCCATAGTAACACAAAGGTTTATAGAAAATTAGTTTAATGCTAAAGTTAACAGATACTTTAGGTTTATAGAAAATTATGTTAATGCTAAAGTTAACATACTATATGTGGTAGACAGCAAATTGTGCATCAATTTTTGTTAATGTTGCAAGGATTTTAAAGATAAACATGAGATGTTAAGAAAGTCATATTTATGGTTGTAGCCACTTTAGGCTAAATCACAGATTCTTGAGAATTCCTCCTTAATCCTCTCTCCAAACTCTCCAAAGGGGTACTTCAATGGAAAAGCTTGAAAAGACTTGTACTAAAAGAAACGTAATTTCAAATATACTGCAAGAATCTTAAAATTTGTTAGATGGTTTGACCTAGTTAAATCTCTTCAAGGAATCTAATGTATTATGGGAGAGTAAAATCTCTAATGAAGAGAAATTTTGATGCACAAAGATGTTCGGTGTGACATCTTAAGAATATTGAAATTAAGAAAGCATTTAAATTTTGAAAAATTAGAAAACATCTAAGAGAATTATGATATGTTTATCTTAGAGTATTATTCAGCCATAAAACTAAATGTTATAAGAAAATTATGTCATGAGTAAAAACCTGTTAAAATAATGATTGATTAAATAGTAGGATACAATCACAATTTAAAAGTTATACATATATATAAATCCTAGAAGAAATATTAACACCAATTATTTTTGGGGGTGCACAAGGATACTTCAAAATATTTGTGGAAAAATGGAATTAAAAGATAATATGAGTCTTTTCATGGTACTAGGTTATTTTAAGTACTACCAGGGGAACCTCTTAAAGTTTCTTTCAGGATAATAATAATTATTGACTTACCATTTTCTTGATATATTATTTTTCAATCATTTATTTTAGTTTTCAGATAACTCAATCTTCATTAAACTATAGAGTGCCTGATTGTATTGATAATATTGAGTTAATTACCTGACATACAAATTATCCTATTATATGGTTTATGTGAGTTTTATGATCCAGGATTATCTAGCAAAACTTTAACATATAATACTTAAATTTGCCTTACTATAAACAAATTAATAACATGTAATAGTTTAATTTCAAACTACAATGGAGCTTTATTACAACATGGGAGAAGCAGCAAATTTGTGCTTTGCAAGCCTTCTGGTCATAGTGCAAAGAACACTGTATCACTTCATGTACAGGGACATGATTATATGAGCTGTGTAACTAAATTGAAGAGAGAGAGGTGCCCTATAGCAGGGTTTCCCAGAATTTGGAAATGACTCACGTATGTGTAATGTCTTGGCCCAACAGGCAATAGCCGTGGCGGTAGCTGAACATACAAGTATTGGGAGGAGCAGAATCATGGGCGTCTCAGAGAGTTCTTCTGAAACATCCAAACTGAGCTCAAAAAGTGCAAAAGAAAGAAGAAACAGAAGGAAGAAAAAGAATCAAAAGAAGCTCTCCAGTGGGGAAGAAAAGGGTGATGATGAGAAATTGTCCAAATCGGAATCAGAGGAGAGCATCAGGAGAAAAAGTTTCTACCTTGGTGTTGAAGGGCATGGGCGAGCACGTGAAAAGAGATTGTCTACCCCTAATCAGGTACCACCATAACTGTCAAATGCCTTTCATCAGACAAGATAGAGAGCAAAGTGTTTTATTCTGGAGTAAGGGGCCTCAGGAGAGGATGGGGGTGAGTGACTTCATTGGTATAGTTTTAGGCAAAATCCTATCTATTGCTGGGGATTTGGGGAAAGAAGACAGGTGTATGTAGTTCTCCACTTAAGTTTAGTCATTTTTGGAGGAACTCATAGTTTCCAAATTGTCATATCTTCTCTAAATAGACAAATTTTCAAAACAAAAATATTTTTGAGAACCTTTGTATAAATGAATAGACTGTTTATACAGTAGATTAACTTTTATATGTATTTGTATTTAGTCTGTATTTTTTAATGCCTCATGGGTTAAAAAGTAATCTTAGACCAGTTTCTCTTCTTTCTTCACCACTATAGGTAATGGTATCATCCAAATATGTCACCCAATTTGGAGCTCTGGAGATGCCTCTGACATCCTCCACCCCCAACCGCATCAGCTACTAACATGTAGTCTCAGAGTCTGTTAATTCTGCTTGTGTGGAGTTTATCTTTCTTTTTCCACCAAAACCTCCCTATCTCAGACTTCCCTGCCTAAGTTCTTTACAAACCCCCAACATGAGCCATTGCTTTTATTCTCCTTAACACTTCCCTGTTTCCCATCACACAACTCCCCAAACCTTTTTCTCTGAAACAAAGATCTAGTCGTCCCTCTGCCCAGTTTAAGACAAACAAACAAACAAACGAACGAACCTCTGTTGAATAACCACTGACTACGGAACAAGATCCATATCCATATCTTATCCATGCTGCAAACTGGCTTCAGCTTCATCCTCCCCACTTTCTCTTCCTTCATGTACCCTCAGTTTACCAAACTGGAGTACTCACTCTCACCTATGGGCCCTGTACTTTCATACCTTTATTACTTAGTACACACAACATTCTCTAAATTAAATCATTTTCTTCCATTTCCTCCTGTCAGAGCACCATGCATTTTTCGCCCATTAGACCAGGTGCCTCCATCTCACAAATTTTCCTCGATCCTCTCCACTTCTCCTGATCTGCTCTTTGGTGCCCGCTTAGAATTTCGATCCTTCTCATCTTTGCCTGCATTTAAAATTTCCAGCTTCTACTATTTATTAAGTCTGCCAGACTCTGCCAGATATACACAGAAATAAAAGATAAAGTCCCTGCTCTCAAAGATTTCACAGTTTAGGTGGTGAGACAGAACTTGAACACACATGGTATCAATAAAAGGAAATGTGACAAGCCCTGTCAAGCAAAGACTTTGTCATACTCATTTTCCATTGTTCACAGTGCCTGCCACTTTGTCCCTTACGCAGAAAGAACTAAGGCTGCATTCAGTTTGGTTTATGGAATCAGTTTATCCTGGACATGAGTCATTTAAGTATGACTTTTCCCCCCTCTTTGGTATTTGGCAGCTTCTTTTTCAAGTTCTAATATTTTATGACTTTATAAACTCACTGGTTTTAAAAAGTGTCTTTTAGCACACCTTAACCAAGCTCTCCCTATGTAAGATGGAGTTGCGAGCAGCACAATGCAAAAAAGCATACAGCATACAGCATGGTTTTTGACCTTAAGAAAGGTTCCATTGCTTGTAGAACTTAGGGATTGACATATGAAAAGATGTGATATGATATATGATAACAGGTATCAATACTAAATTCTTTTCTTAAGTGATATATTCTGTAGAACAAAATGAACGGTCTAAAAAGAATGGAGAGTTCACTCTAGGCTAGAATAGTACAGAGCAGTATAAAACAAATGATTTAGCAGTCCTGAAAGAATGAATTCTTCAGATCATTTCATCCCTTATTTGGAAGTATTTGTCTTCTCACTGAATTCCTTTGTTTTTAAATCTGTTTCTTTTACACCAGTGCAGAACCACCCGCCCTCAGGCCAGTGGGTTCCGTGGTATAAGTGCACTTCCATTTGCAAGCGCTTCAGCAGATTCATGTCACCTTTTATTTTTTCTGCAGTCACCACTCAGCATTCGTGGCTCCTTGTTTTCTGCAAGGCGCAGCAGCAGAACAAGTCTTTTTAGTTTCAAGGGTCGTGGAAAAGATATAGGATCCGAGACTGAATTTGCCGACGATGAGCACAGCATTTTCGGAGACAATGAGAGCAGGAGGGGCTCACTGTTCGTGCCCCACAGACCCCGAGAGCGGCGCAGCAGTAACATCAGCCAAGCCAGTAGGTCCCCCCCAATGCTGCCAGTGAACGGGAAGATGCACAGTGCCGTGGACTGCAACGGTGTGGTCTCCCTGGTTGATGGACCCTCAGCCCTCATGCTCCCCAATGGACAGCTTCTGCCAGAGGTGATAATAGATAAGGCAACTTCTGACGACAGCGTAAGGACGTTTTACATAGCTCAGGCATGGCTGGGCCCTTGTTCCTGCATCAGTCTCTCTGCTGGAGGGCTTTCCCTCTGGTCCTGTGAATGGCTCTGCATTTTGCAGTACTTTTTCTGTAGAAATACATCTTTAACTCAATAAAGAAAATCCTCATACTGTGTATTGGTAGGCATCTACTACAAAGATATTTAAAATCCCATTTTTGGAAAAAAGTACTCTATTGATTTTATAACAAGATTCTAAATCATCTCTTTAGAGAACAATTCATAAAACATGTATAGCAGCACAGAAAATGCTTTGACAATGCTGATTTTATGTGGTAGGAGGTATAAGATCAGCATTCCTCTAAATCAATTTGGATTATTTGCCACCTACTGCTATTTTTTTCAGGTCACTACTCAATATATACCTTCCCACAAGAGATCTTATTTGAGTTGTTAGTAATAATGATAGTAATAATAAACTGACAACAGCAAACATATGTTTAGTATTTACAACAACCCTATGAGGTGATGTATTATAATCTCTGTTTTACAAATGAGAAATTGAGGCAATGGAAATAAAGTGATTTGCCTAAGTTCACTCAGCTAATAAATGGTAGCTCTAAAATTCACACAGACACCCTCTGTTTTGGAGTTTGCTGTTTTTACCACCACATTCTGCCATCTCTTTAATCTATAGTAGGCTTCTGACCTTGGAAATAACTTAGATTGGCTATACTATTTAGTTTTACTATGTAATGGAACATACTGTTTTCATTTACATTTTTTTTTGGTCTGGAGTCTATAAATATAAACAAGATATCCAAACCACATACACTGGTAGTAACAAACAAACATAAAAACAAAAACAAAACAACCATTCCAAAACAATTCTAAGAGTTTAGGAGTCACTGAGAATCTGATTATGTTTGAGAGTGAGATCTTTCCAGTTCCTGGAGTTTCCAGGATACCTCTCTAGCCCATTCACTATGTTATGCTGCATTACTCAATATCAGCAAAAGCTTGGACTAACCCAACAAGCTTCCAACCCATACTGCATGATCATTTATTCATATTTGCAGGCAATGTAATATTTCAAGTGAGAATAAAGTTCCATCAAAGCCATGGCCACACATATTTCAGTTTGAATGAATGCATGTGCTTTTAGGTAACGTGTGACGGCTGTTTGCATGATACAGCTTAAGCCCTTCTGTCAAGGTATTTTTTCTTATCAAATGAGCATGTTAAGTTTTTATGGACTCAGACTTTGCTGTGTTTTTTTTTCAATGATGTGTGTAACTCGTAAAATATTACATAAGTTATATCAGGTCTGGAGATTATTTCATATTTTTAAGTGAAGTGTTTTTGTTTAAGAATTTAATTTACCACAGAAATTTACCAATACCGTAATAAATCCTAAAACTAAAACTATGAAACTGGAGGAATTACTGGATCCTTTAAAGATTCAGTAGAAATGCAATAAACATAAAAGTCTGGCATTATATATAGTTTAGATGAAAATATTGCATAACAAATAATATGATCTCTACACCTGAAACTGTCTACATACAAAAGGATTTGTTTTATCAAACAAATTCTTGCTTGACTTGGGGAAAAATGTTTTGGTAAGTCAGTAAATTAGAGACTGTAGCAGAGGAAACATGGTTATAGAGAGATCTCTATTAAAATTCACCTGCTTTTCAGTTACTTAGTAAAGGCAAAAAAAAGAAGAAAAAGTGATCTGCAACTATGTGTGTGCATCTGTGCACATACTCATATATACACACATGCCTATATTTATGCCTGTATGTCTCTTTTGATACACATACATATATAGCTGTACCTATACAACTATATAACTTTACAACTCTAGAACGATATATTTATATAAGGGTATTTCAAAAAGTTTGTGTAAAAATAGAAGTAAAAGATAATATGATCAGAGCGCTGTTTTATAACAACAGTCAAGGGTTCAGATTTCATACTGGCCAGTGCCAAAAAAAAAAAAGATAATATAAATATTTCCATGAACTTTTTGATGTACGCTGACATATATAAATATATATATATATATATGTTTGTAAAATATACAACACATACCACACACAAGCAAAGAGATAAATAATAAAAGTAGAGTTGTATAGTTGTTTTTGTGTATATATGTTAGTGTTTGTGTGTGTGGGTATTGTTGGCCTGCTGAACCAGCATAGTGTTTTAAACTTGAATTAGTTGCCAGGTTTTAAAAATAAGACATTTTCACATAAAAATTAATATATCTGGTATGCTTGAGCTCATATCCCTGCATGGCCACAATCTTTAGAGCTAAACAGTGGTCAGTTCTCAGATGGAGCTTGCGTTCTCCATGTTGCTCTGCAGTTCCCATCAGTCTTAACTAGTTTTTTTCAAACCAAGTCATTTATTGTCATATACTCAGCTCAGTGCATGAGGTCTTCCTTGGCATTAAGAAACAATCATTCCAGGAGCCATCATTAATGTTGACACCTCAATAAAGAATAATTAAAGAAATTTCTCAAAGATTACCAAGGTTCTGCTCCTTTACACACACACCACTGTAAAACTTTAGCTGTTTTTATTTAGGACTTTTATATGGTAAAACTATCTGAATAAATTGGGACAACCAGAAAGATCGAGAGATGATGATAGTACTTTAACAATAACAGCAGCAGATTTTGTTTTTTATTTCCTAAGTATTAATTATTTAATTCTCATACAAGAATAGGAGACAAGTACTATTATTGTACTACTATCCCCATTTTACCAATGATGAAACTGAGACAGAGTTAAGTGACTGTTCTATGATAGACAGCCAGAAGGAGCAGAGACATAGTTTGGAGCCAGTAATCTAGAATCCAGTTTTTGCTTTTAGTTACTCACTACAGCTACCTAAGCAAGATTTTATTTTGTACCTATAACTTATTAGAATTGTATTCTTAAGACTTGAATTAATCATCTTTTTTTTTCAGGGTACAACCAACCAAATACGCAAAAAAAGGCGTTCCAGTTCTTACCTCCTTTCAGAGGATATGCTGAATGATCCTAATCTCAGGCAAAGAGCAATGAGTAGAGCAAGCATATTAACAAACACTATGGAAGGTGTGTAATAAAATAAAATTTATATAAATCCTGGTACATAAAATAGACACATGAAGTTCTTAGGAAAAATTCAAAGAATATAAAATGGCATTAAGCAACAGTAAAGATGACCAATGGATACTGATGGAATCACTTTTATGTGTTTAAAAATGGATAAAGTTATTTGTGATTAAAAACAGGCATTGGGGGGCTGGCTGGTTGGCTCAGCTGGCTAGAGTGAGGTGTTGATAAAGTCAAGAGTTAGGATCCCTGG
Organism: Galeopterus variegatus; assembly: GCF_000696425.1. Taxonomy (NCBI): domain Eukaryota; kingdom Metazoa; phylum Chordata; class Mammalia; order Dermoptera; family Cynocephalidae; genus Galeopterus; species Galeopterus variegatus. Next base: position 46,013 of record NW_007731984.1, read on the forward strand.
ACCAGCCAGTTGCCAAAACAACACACCAACCAAAAAACAGGCATTGAGTGATAACAACCTTGCAAAGATAAAGAACCTAATGGTAATTGATGAAGAAAGCTAGGTTAACCCAGTGCTGTATGATTTTCTCATTATATAACCCCAGAAACTACCTAGTGTCTCCAAATTTCTCTCTTTTAATAAACAGAGTCAAAGGGTGCTAACTTCTAAAAATGTGCTCACTCCCACCCTCTCTCCCCATAATATCATAATATGCCCCAGGTCCCACCTGTCCACAGGCCAACATCTCACTCCCCACACCACTCCACTCATGGGCCCAAAGTCTTCACCCACCCCCTAAATTTACAGTGAGAAGTAAATGGGCTAATGGTCGGAAATGTCTATTGCATGAGTCCCTTTATAAATTATTTCTAGTCTCTTGGTTCTGGGATTGTTTTCACCCGTGAACTAGCAAGAGCTTTCTCTGGATAGAATAAAATTATCTTATTGTCATCATGGGATTAAAGGATGGGGAAAAAGTATGTATGTTGGTGAAAAATATACATTTCTCCATAAGGAAAACATTAGTTCTCCTGTTTAACATCACACACTAGGTGCAATTTTTCTGCGATGCCCATGTATCTGCTCTTAGTCATTAATTTCACTGATTTCCCCTTATTTATACTCGATATAGTCAGCAAACTTGTGATACAAGACATTTTTTTGGCAACTGGTCAGTATAATCGGCACCATGCCCTAACCAACTGGGCTTATCAGGCAGCCTATATAAGACTTTTATGTAATATGCTATGCTTTAATTGAAACAATGTGTAAACCACAAGACTGTTTTCAATATTAGAGTGCACTGCAATTAATTATTGTATTAGATACAATATTTGTATCTGGTTAGGAATAAAATGTACAAATGGTTGACTTCTTGTTCTCTTGTTTTTTTTTCTGCTAGAGCTTGAAGAATCCAGACAAAAATGTCCACCTTGGTGGTACAAATTTGCACATACATTCTTAATCTGGAATTGCTCTCCATTTTGGATTAAATTCAAAAAGCTTATTTATTTCATTGTAATGGATCCCTTTGTAGATCTTGCAATTACCATTTGCATAGTTTTAAACACATTATTTATGGCCATGGAGCACCACCCAATGACTAATGAATTCAAAAATGCACTTGCTGTGGGAAATTTGGTAAGTTTTTTATGGTGTGTTATGTACCTATTGCTTCTCTCTGGTTGTCACCATTGTCATTTCATTTTTTTTTTAAGTCATATACAGAATTTACCATATGAATCAGTGTGCAGAGTCAAGTTTCTGGTAATATACACTATTCTTAAATAGTTTTGCAATAGTGTTGAGATCCACAAATAACAATACTATTGCTATAAAGGGTCATCATCACGGAAGTTGCTAGTGGCTTTTTCTGCCAGCATGTCTTTTGCGAGGAACACTTTGAAAATTTGATACTTTCTTGTACATTTTATAATTACATTGTACCTTCCTTGTAAGTGTACACTCCACAAATTTTCAGAAAAACTATGAATATATTGTTTTGACATAATAGTGGTAAAGTGTCTGTGCCTTTGGAGTCTCAAAGACCTTGAATCCTGATTCTGCCTCTTTACTAGTTATATGACCTTGGACATATATTTTAAACTTTGTATTCTTTAATTTTATCATTTATAAAATAATAATATTTAATTATAAAATAAGAACAATAATTATTTATAATATAATGATTATAATCCTTCACTTACATTGTTGGGAGGACTAAATACTTTCTACTTATTAGTCTGTCATACAATAAGTACTCAACAAATAAAAGCTATCATTATTATTATCAGCAGCATCACTCTTTCAATGAATCAACAGAAACAACCCTTAAGAACAGTAATTTTGAAAAACCAAAATGGTAGGGGCCGGCCCGGTGGCACACTGCTACAGTGCGCCGCTTGGGAGTGTGGTGGCGCTCCCGCCAAAGGTTCGGATCCCACATACAGACTGGTTCCCGCTCACTGGCTGAGCGAGGTGCGGGCCCAACACCAAGGGTTGCGATCCCGTTGCCGGTCCCGGTCTGGTACGGGCGCGACACTGAGGGTTGTGATCCATTGCCGGACACGAAAAAAGACAAAAAGGAAAAAAAAAGAAAAACCAAAATGGTAGAACTGGACCAGAAGACAGAAGGGCAGGCAAGAAGGTGACCTGCAAGTTTCTGGAAGATATAGGTTCCAATTAGGAAAATTGATGTCAGAGTGATCTCTTAAATGTGCAGTGCTAGTCACACTATAGCTTGATGCCTCATGGCAAACAAAAAGTGCCAGTTCTACAATGTTTGTAAAGCAGGCAGAGGTTCCATTTCTGGGCTAAAGAATCCTGGCTTATGACTCTATCATGAATATCTTTGGGTGTCTTTGTGAATGTCTATATAAGATCATTTTACTTTTGATGTCATCCCAAATCAATTGATCTTTGAAGCCAAAGAGTTTTTTTCTGGGTCTATCTTCACTTCCAAATTCCTTACAGATATTCCAAGTCAGAATGTTAGTATCCCATGTGTTCTGAGTTAGCATTCTTCCTCCTTTCTATTCATCTTTAGAAAAAGGCAAGACCGTCTAGTTGCTAATTGTTGGTAGAGGTCCAGATTATGTAAATCAGTACCTTCTTGCTGAGCTGACTTCATCACTGTGAACTCAAAAAGGATGCACTGTCTCTAGTCTATTACCACAACCCCAAGTCCAGGAGCTCTCTGCTGGTGTTCTTGATGCTGGATTATTTTAAAATTTTCTCCCACAGTTATAGATCTAAACATTTCCCTTTGAACTTTCTTCGGTCAGAATCTTCGAGTCAAAGCGTACCTGTTTCATAAACAAGTCTTTCGTTGTTGCCTTTTTGAGTCCTTTGGTAACAGTGTCATGAATTAATGATGTTTTACAATGCACTTTTGTGTCAAAGCTTTGGAAGTATTACCTTAGCTGCCACTGTGTCAATTAAATATTATTCTAAGAATAGTCAGACCAGAAAATAGACTAGTTCAAAATTTCAGTATCAATCTGTGTTTCCATTTTACCTTTTTCCTGAACAACTTGTTGACCTACATAAATTTATTTCAAAGAGGGACTGTTACTTGTCAAACATTTTACTTTTCTGGAACTTTAATATGCTCTTCTAAAATGCTATCTAAAGATGATGAGAACTGACAATATAGTTAAAGCTTTTTAACCCTTTGATGCTTGTGTGAGAGCTATAGGAATAGTAATACCTAGTTTATAGGATTAAATGAAGTAATAATATCCATTTGTAAAGTATGTAGCACATTGTCTGGGACGCAGTAAATGCTAGGCAAATAGTCATTATCACCATTATGTTGATTCTGTGCCTTCTAATAACAGAAAATCATTGTATTTCTCACTTAGGTCTTTACTGGAATCTTTGCCGCTGAAATGGTTTTAAAACTAATTGCCATGGATCCATATGAATATTTTCAAGTAGGCTGGAATATTTTTGACAGCCTTATTGTGACTTTAAGTTTAGTAGAGCTTTGTCTATCAGAAGTGGAAGGATTGTCAGTTTTGCGATCATTCAGACTGGTAAATATAGACTAACCTTACCATTATATTCTATAATAAAGGGATGTTTCTTTGGCATTACATTATTATTTATTATTAAAAAATAGAATCAAAGAGCTAAAATCACATGAATATTTTAATTTTAGGATCTTTAAGACATGGTCCATTTTAATTTGTAGTATACACTGGTGCAATAGAAATATTTTCTTCACCAGGTAGGGCAATAATTTATTTTACAGGAAGAAGCTTATGATTTACAGAATTGCAACCATTATATGTTCATAACTATATGGATTTGATAATTAAAGATCAAATCATTGTCCCAAAACAATTATTGTCTGGTATCAAAGATATAAAAATGGATAAAGACTTTTTACAGCCTTTTTCCTTAACATGTTAGGCTTTATCCCAATGTCAGCATGAAAATAACTTACAAAAGTAACAGAAAATAGAATGAAGAATAAATCATCAACTCCAAAAGACATGAGTAGAACCATGATAAGAGGCTTCTATAGCAATTCTGAACTAAAATAACACACTTCCTTCTTAATATGCATTGTAATTATATTGTCACAAGTATAACAAAATAACTGGAATATTGAAAATAGATGAAAATGAAAAATAGGAATAATTGATTTCAGCCAAATCTATGACAATAATAATTGTCAAAAATAGGACTTAAAATTTGCTTAAATTTAGAACAAAAATCAAGATTGGAAACATGGAAAAAATTTTCATACTGATTAACATTAAGCTTTATATTTACTTTTAGCTTCGAGTCTTCAAGTTGGCAAAATCCTGGCCAACACTGAACATGCTGATAAAGATCATTGGCAATTCCGTGGGAGCTCTGGGTAACCTCACCTTGGTTTTGGCCATCATTGTCTTCATTTTTGCTGTGGTCGGCATGCAGCTCTTTGGTAAGAGCTACAAAGAATGTGTCTGCAAGATCAGTGATGACTGTACACTTCCACGCTGGCACATGACCGACTTCTTCCACTCCTTCCTGATTGTGTTCCGCGTGCTGTGTGGGGAGTGGATAGAGACCATGTGGGACTGTATGGAGGTCGCTGGTCAAGCCATGTGCCTTATTGTTTACATGATGGTCATGGTGATTGGAAACCTAGTGGTATGTAACAAGATGTTCAAACATTTAAAATTCTCTATGGAAATTATTTTATGATGATATGATCTGTTACTTTTATAATTTTACAATTAGTTAGATCTAAAATTATACATTGTAGTAGAATTCTAATAATTTTAATACAGGGAAAAACATAAAACAAAATATTTTCTTAATTTCCCTGACCAGATAACCCAAATTTATATTTTTCAAAATCACTCCCTGTTTATTTTAATGCAAAGCTTTCCACTTTATTCTCTCATGTTGATAGTGAAGCTGTATGAATTAAATCTGTGGTTTTTAACAACTCTTAAAAGTTTGTTCAGATATGAAGCAATACTAGTAAATAATATGATTAAATTAGAAATAAAAAAATGAAGTTATAATGAAAGGAGGCAAATGAGAGGACTGGTCCCGCCATCTTACAGTCATATATGACACTACCCTCTTTAGCAAGGATCAGCAAACTATGGCCCACTGGCCTAAACCAGTTCAATGCCTGTTTTTGTATGTCCCTATGAGCTAATAATGCTTTTTGCATTTTTAAATGATTAAAAAATTAGAAGAATAATGTTTCATGACACATGCACATTATGTGCATTCAAATTTCAGTGTCCATAAATAAAGTTTTACTGGAATATGGACATATTTATTCACTTACATTTTTGTCTATGGCTGTTTTTACACTACACTGGCACAGTTGAGTAGGTGCCATATGTTGTACTCTATGTGCTATAAAGCCTAAAATATTTATTATTTGGCCTTTGCAGAAAGAGTCGTCAACCAGTTGTCTATAGCATCTCTTTTACATAGCAATCTTCCTGTTTTTCCAATTAGTGTTTTCTTGGCATGTACTTCTTTTCTGTTTCTCTGTTTCTTATACTGGTTGGTGAAAACTTTTAAGCTTACAAGCAGGAGAAAATTGGCATAAGAAGCTCTTCCATGAGTCATTCAATTTTCAAATCCATGTTGGCTTCCTCTCAGTTGGTCAGGTTGGCACCAAACTCCTCATCAAGTGTCCGAGAAGTTGTCGTATGTGAGATACCTTCACTTTCCACTGGCTTGAAAAGAAATTGCTAATTCTTCTTGTCCTTGCAGCCCCTGTATAAAAAATGACTCAGAGGTCAGAACAGAAATCTACATTCATCAAATAACATATTAAATGACACCGTGCCAAACATATACATAGTAAATTATGCAATGCAAATTCCAGACCCTTACTGCACGAAAAAGCACATCATAAATTACCATTGTTTAATTCTTCATCATCCTGAAATAAATTTCCTAGTTTTATATAGGCTTACAAATCCTTTCCAATAGGAAATGCAATACACATTTTCTTTTGTTCTTCTTGAGTTTGTTATATATTCATAAGCTCTTATCATAAGTTTTGTTTGTGTATTTCTTCTCACAAAATTTTTGACATAAAATAGTAAAATAATGAAAGGTGTGGTTGTAAAAACATGCCACACCTAAGCCAGTGATCACAAGTAATTTAAATGTTATTACTCACTGAGGCGTATGCAAAGGAAGGGGGATTCCTTGGGCTCTGAACAAATTATTCATTCAATATTTTTTAATGCCTTCTTTGTGAAAGGAAATGTAGTTAGGTATTGTTTAGGTAAGAAGGAAGGTATTGTTTAGATACTATTTAGGTAGGAAGACACACACACAAATAATTACCTGTGGTCTATTCCCTGTCTTCAAGAAGCTTATAATCTATTAGGACAAAGCAAAGTGGTCCACAAAAACTGTCAGACAAGGAATAAGTGATAAGTGCTAGCAGTGAGGTTAAGATATAATGCTATTTGAGCGTGGACACTGGTGTGAAAATAGTTTTTCCTTAAAAGTCAATATAGATTCATAGTAAAAAATCAGTGGAATATATTGACAATTGTTTAATCCATGTATGAGTAGAATTAGTGATGACTGAATCATTATTGTTCATTATTGATTCATGAAAGCGAAATAAAACAGAAGTATAATTCATAAAGTTGATAACTAACTCTGGAATAATTAAGAATTAGAATGTAGAATTAAAATCTGAGAAGAAACAAAAAAATATGTTTGTGATATAGTTCTCTGCATTAGAGTTACATGCTAAACTGATCTCTCTTTAATTTCTCTCATTTCTTCTTTAGGTCATTTTAGTACCAATTAATTGAAATGATGAAATACCATAAGTTTTGGGGGAAGTTTAGAAAAACAGAAGGTTTTGGTCAGCTTAAGTCTAACAAGTCTGTCAGGACAAATGTACATTTTATTAATATTTCTTTTTTTGCCTGATGCAGTAGTAGATAGGTAATACAAAATAGACTATTTTCATTTGTGATATCCATTACATTATGATAAAATATTAGAGTCATTGTGATTTCTGAAGGAAAGAAACTTATTATAGTATCTGTTCTCAGTGAAGAAATTACCCAACATAAGCATATTATTGAAAAGGAGGTCTTTTAACACTTGCAGAGATGAAGGAGACTAAAGCAGTAAGGTGAACCCTCAGGTCCTCATCGATATTCCTATTAAAACACAGACATACACAAGCTTATATTTCATAGTGAAATACATTTTTTCATTGACAATAAAGACCAAAATTAAAATAAATGATTTCAGAATTCCTTAGCGATTATAAAAATTATTTTCTAGGATTCCAAGGCCTCCCACCCCAAGCATTTTTCTCTTAATACAGACTTATCAACGCGAACACTTTTAACCTGCTCTCTTATACTTATATCTCAGAAATTTTTAGGTATGGTCAAAATCTAAAATCAAGGGGTGAGTGCCTTTTCCTCAGTTCTAATTTTGATTGTTTTTTAATATGAGGTAGATACATCAAATAGTAATTCAATTACTCTTTTTTCCCCTATATAAAAGTGTTTACATATAATTCATATGTTCTGTTCTCTGTGAAAAAGAAATTCTTTAAATTTATCTTTTATTAGCATATTCATTGTTACAAATCATACTTATTCTTCATGCCCCTTATCCAATATCTTCCTTTCTCTTCCTCTTCCCCCTTCTGCTCCTTACCCCTTCCCTTCCCTTTTCCCCTAACCCCTTCTTCTTCCCCCTCCCCTCTCTAATAACCATAGATTTGTTCTCTCCATCTGACAGATTAACTGTTCCTCTGTTGGTTTGTTGCCTAGATGATCTGTCCAGTACTGAGACAGGTGTGATCAAGTTATCCCCTATTATCATAAAGCAGATGCTTCTTCTATGACTCTGGAGTGTGCTTTGTGGAGAGAGAGGACCTTTTCTTTTTTTTAAATTTTTTCTGGTTTTTTGCATTGTTGAGTTCACCTGGACTCCTAATTCAGGGAGGAAAAACAGACATGGTTTTGCTCACAAACAGGAGTTTGCTGCAAGATAGAAATAGACCCAACCTCTGCTGTAACCTCCTCCAGGGCCAAAACAATTGGCAGTTAAGCCAGCCAATCCTTATGCCATTATCTTATATAAATTGAGTTCAATGGGAAGACCTTATTCTATGCCTAAAAGTCACATTACCTTGCAAGCTGACACAATTCTTGGACAAAATGTTTTATTACAGGAACTCTGTAAGTATGGTATGTTCCATTTGCTGCAACAAGTCATGTTTATCTTCTGGAAAAAGTGAACATATATCTTGGCCTGAATGACTTTAGCACAATAGACAAGTCATCATTTTATTGTTGTTCTGTGTCTCACAGGTAACAAATAGTCATTATAGATGAATGTTAGGAGAGCTTTTTTAGGCTTATAAGAGGAAATTTGACCAAGGAACACCGGCTATAGAAATGAACTTCAAAATGACATAGTGATAGTGGTAAGGGACCATCCTTTCTGCTCCCCGTGGTAATTCTTTATGTCTATGGGTGACCCTTTGCTCCCCAAAGTTCACAGGGGCCAGCATATGGAGACCTCTCTCACCTGTTCTTATCTGTGTGTGAAAAGGTGCAGGGATCGTCATTGCTGATTTGCATTGCGGCCTATATTTCAGAAAAGCATACTTATTTTCTTTTTTATTTCCTATCTCCCCATTTGTCTACACCCCATCCCCACCCTGATATAGGTCCTCAACCTATTTCTGGCTTTATTACTGAGTTCATTTAGTTCAGACAATCTTACAGCAATAGAAGAAGATACTGATGCGAACAACCTCCAGATTGCCGTGGCCAGAATTAACAAGGGAGTAAATTACATGAAACAATCCTTACGTGAATGTATTCTAAAAGCATTTTCCAAAAAGCCAAAGATTTCTGGGGAGATAAAACGAGCAGAAAATATAAATAGTAAGAAGGAAAACTATGTCTCTAACCGTACACTTGCTGAAATGAGCAAGGATCACAGTTTCTACAAGGAAAAAGATAAAATTGGTGGTTTGGGAAGCAGCATGGACAAATACTTGATGGACGAAAGTGATTATCAGTCATTTATTCATAATCCCAGCCTCACAGTGACAGTGCCAATTGCACCTGGGGAATCTGATTTGGAAAATATGAATACTGAGGAACTTAGCAGTGATTCAGATAGTGAATGCACCAAAGAGGTAAGATTGCTTTCTACACATTGTGTTTCATGTTATTAATTAGTACAAAGTGAATCAGAATTTTAGATTTCTGTTGTCATAAGTTCTCTTTAACACTGTATATACTGATGGGTAGTTTTTTGTGTGTGAGTTTACACATCAGTTTCCTGAAGGTTCATCTGGTAAAGTTTTACTTACTGATTCTTAATCATAGATTTAATCTTACTTATATATGAAAGCACCAGATATCTTTGAGTCTTCCCAGCCTATTTGCATGTTTGTTATCAATTGTAAAGTCATAACCAGTCTCTTTCTACTGTGTATGATGAATCCACCTCTCTTCATCACCTTGACCTTTGCACTCACTACTTCTTGCCTAAACCATTTCAAGTGGAGTCCCAACTGGTGTGGTGCCTCTGCCTTCATTTTTCATCAACTCTAGTCCACTTATGTTATTAATTTCACTCAGATTCAGTCCTAATCATATCAATTCTATGATGTATCCACAGTCCCCAAAGTCTTCTGAATTATATACCATACATAAAGCTTCAACCAGCTATGTCTTCTAGTGCTCACCTGTAGATCTTTTACCTGTACCAAACCCATTTACATCTAGGCCATAAACACTCTCTACCTGCATGACTTTGCTTGGGATTTCCTTCTCCAGTCGAAATCCTATATGCATCCTTCAAGGCATAGCCCTCAGATTCTTCATCGGTGAAATTTTTGGTACTAAATCATAGTTGGGTAAGGGTTTAATGGATGAACACATTAACACATGTAAAATGTTTAAACAATACTCACAGTGATCAAAATGTTACCACTGCATCCTTCCTTATTTCTCCCCAGATGAATGTAATCGCTTCTTATTTTGAACCCCTCACAATTTTATACCTCTTCCTGGATTTATTATTTAGACTTGTATTTTAATTTTCTAAATAAATTATGGTATGCATCAAATGGTACTGTAAACTGATTGAGAATGGGATCTTCTTTAAAAGCTCTTTTCCTCACCTTTACCTCTATATTTCTAGATGAGTTCACGGTATGTACTGAACTTTATTTTTGTTAATATGGAATATAATAACTGTAAGTGAGTATTATCAGATTATTTTTATGGCATTGCTTTAAAGTTTTAAGGTATCATTTGCAAATCATTTCTTTTCTTCAGGTCATGTTAGAATGTATTTGACAGATATTTACCAAATAGCTTCTATCTGCTTAACCTTATTAAGACTTGCCTTCCATGAATTTGTACTGGATTTGGAAAAAAAGATTTTATGGAATAATCATGACCACAGCCATATATACAAGAGTCCTTTAAAAAGTTAATGGTGGTTGCATGAAAGTATATTATGAAAGGGAACAGCAATGAATTTTCCTATCTACACTGGCCACTAGTTACATGAGTATGGGCCCTCTATAATGTTACTAAGTCTCTCTGTACCTTACTTTTCCTCATCTGTGAAATGGAAATGAGAATAACACCACTCCCACAAAGTTATGAAAATAAATTACAGGTAGGGATTATGCCTGGCACTCAACAGGAACTCAGTAAGCTAATTGTCATAAACAATTACCTCTACCTTTGGAGGGTCACCCCATGGATAAGCTAGGCACTCTTCCTCAACAGATTTTGCAGTAGGTTTGTTATCACCAGCATCACAACAAACATGAGTGATACCTTGCACTATGACGTTACGATGGCTTCAGCGTCACTAGGTGATGGGAATTTTTCAGCTCTATTCTTTACATGGAAGAAGTCATGCTCCCAAAATTCAAAAAGTGTGCTTATTTCATCTTAAAGGTAGAAAATCAAATTCCACATACACCTTTTCAGGATCAGGCATCTGGGGTTTATATGGAAAGAGAAACTAACTCAGTTAACCATTTTTCTGCTAGCAGAGATTAAAGTTGTAAATTCCCAGTTGCCTGGCAGTCTCTTGCCTTCTGAATCAGCTTGAGGTTCTAGCTAAGTCAACCAAAAACTTGGGAGAAATTATTTCTTCCCAGGTTGTTTTTCCTTGGCCCAAAGCCAGTGGTTGATCTCACAGGATCTACTTAGCTGCTGACAAAATCCTGTTTTTTAGTATATTGAGTTGTATCATTTTAAAGGGATCCTTATAGATCTTTCCCTTTAGCACTTCATTTCCTAACTGAGAAACAAGACAAGGAGTGACTTTATCCACAGTTATAAAGCCACTCCAAGGCAGAGTCTTGTGATTCGTAACTCAGTGGTATTTCTACCACCCTTCCCCTGTCCTTGTCCATTTGAGAGACAAAACACACAATTTTATTGGACCTAATACCCAATTTGTCTCCCTGGTGTACACAGCTATACATTTTAACCACTCATACAGTTACTCTGCCACCTTTCCCATAAACCCTTCCTAAATAGTATGAAATTTAATGCTCTGTAAACTGATTTGTCTAAAGGCCATTTGGTGTTAATATTCTAATATTATTGATTACCATTAGTTTCTTTCTCATGACATGCATTCTTATTCAATTGCATTTCTGTGCTCTACACAGTATAATGACAGGAGCTTGGGGATCAACTTAGAAGTAGTAGTAAGGAATATATGAGCTAATCTTTTTAATTCATTTAGCACAGGGTTCACATTAGTAACCCCCCAAAAATTTAGTTTTTGTTATTATCATTGGGTTTATCATCATTATCATCATCTAAGAGTTCATGTTCTTACTGCCACTGACTTAAAATTATGGACTTTGAAAGTTTGCCCTTCTTCACGGGAAATTTTCTGTGATGGACCTCAAAGTGTGTCATCTTGAGTTCATTGAAACTCAATTGACAATATACTGGAATTAAGAAATAATGAAGGTTCAAGATCTATAGGAAATTTGTTAGATAAACCACAGAGATATTAAGCTGTGGCTAGGTGTGAAAACCCTGTGTCTAAGGTCTTTCCCTCCAGCTGTTTTATATTAAAATGTTTCTGTTATGACTTTTGTGTTGTGTTTTGTTTTTCAATTTGCACCACTAAAAATGCAGATTTTCTTTATTATCTAAAGTAGCTCTTACCCTTCAGTGCTAACCTTCCTTGCTCTAATTCTCATAATTTCCAGCTATCACTTGTGTTCCCAGATTCTTGAACTGCTTGTTTCTCTTGGTACCTTTCTTCTTTTTCCATGCTTGAGATGTCTTTGAAATAGTGATTGTCATGTTTCTGATGAGGCTTGATGAGCCAAAGAAACTAACTCCTGACCTAATGCATTTAGGTCATTCAAGTCTTAACCGCTACCTTGGAGTCTGGTTAATAATGCAGCCCCTGAAGGTAGAATATTTGCCTCAAATCCTACCTTTAATACTAACTCTATGATCTTGAGCAATCTACAAAAACCTCTCTTTTTTCCAGTTTACCTATATGTAAAATAGAATTGTAAAATAGTATTGTAAAATAAAGAGTACATAATCCAAGTAAATAAGTAGACAAATGCTTGTTCAAAAGTAAGTGCTCAGTGAACAACTACGATAAGTATGGAATCGGGTAGTCACACACACATACATTGTGCATAGCTATTTCCTACAGATTAAATGGAAAAAGGTAGCTGATGTAGACCAGTGGTTCACAATTTTAATGTCTAAAAGGCAGACATAGGGATTTTGTTACAAATGCCTGTGCTGGGCTACATTCTCTGATTTCTCTCTGCTTAAATCTGAATCCAACCTCAGAATCCTTTTCGACATTGTTCCCAGTGACCACTGTGATGGATTTAATTGGCATAGAAAATGAACCTGAATTCTTCATCCCTAGGTTACTTGAATTCAGGTTTCTGAGAATAGCATTTTCATTTTTTAGAGCTGAGGATATATTTCCCCTATTGCCTGTTTAAGGACTTGCATTTTGAACAAAAGGAAAGAACATGACCTCTTTGCCTCTCCCTCTGCACCCACCAAACTCTCTCTTTTATGAACTAGCACTCTATTTTCCCAGTATATTTTATGGAGATTTTTAGTCCTCTTCTAGTGTCAGCTCTCAGCTAGGCAGGTTTCCTTGTCCGGGTAGACAATTAAATATACACTCCAGAATAAAGTCAAATTATTTTATAGTTAATCATCTTACCAGAAAATGACCAAAGAGATGAGTTCAAATAGAGGTTTTAGTCAAATAACCAATTCTGAGGAAACAATTGAACTTCAGCATTTCTCTGAAGATACCATCTGTCTCAGAATCGAGAAACACCTACTGTCATCTCATGTGTACCCATGAGCATATGATTCCTGTCACTGCTTCTCAGAATGCAGGCACCAAATGGATGGCTGCTCTCAAAGCTGGCCTCCTTCTGAGGAGCAGCACAACCCTCAGGCACACTGCAGACATTAACACCACACTACACAGACTTCTACCAATGCTTCCTCATTATGAGCTGCAAATGAAGCATGAAACGCATTCATTCATGCAATAAACATTTATTGCAACTTACTATGCTCCAGGAGCTGTGCTAAGAGTCACTGGGAAAAATATCCTGCTCTCACCCAGCTACAATAATTTAATATCTGGCTTCACTTGCAAGTTCAAATATAAGAGCTCAGGGTGTGGATATATGAGCTGTTTCAAGGGCATATTAGCTTCCTAGTGCTGTCATAACAAAGTACCACACACTTGGTGGTTTAAACAACAGGAATTATTCTCTGACAGTTCTGGAGCCTAGACGTCTGAAATCAAAGAATGAGCAGGGCATTGCTCTTTCTGAAAGCTCTCGGGGGATCCTCCCTGGCTTCTTCCTAGTGTCTGGTGGTTGCTGGCAATCCTTGCAGCTTGTAACTGCATCACTCTGATCTCTGGCCCTTTTGTTATGTGGTGTTCTCTCTGTGCATCTGTCTTCTCTTCTTCTAAGTGTGCTGGTTATACTGGGTTAGGACCCACACTAATGGCCTCATCTTAACTTGATTACATCTGCCAAGATCCTATTTCCAAATAAGGTCATATTCAAAGGTACCAGGGTTAGGACTGCAACACGTCTTTTGAGAATATACAATTCAACCAATTAACAAAGTGTTTTGACTTAGAAGACTGGATGGATATTGATGCCATTAAAATCACACAGGAGGAGAAAATGTAGAGGCTAGGGGAGATATACAGTTTAATCCTGGGGCATCTTAATTTTGAGCTACTTGCAGGACAGCCAAGTAAAGCTGAACAGTTGGTATTTGGAAAAACAGGTTTTAAGGAAAGAAGAGAAGTCAGAGTTATGGATGGATTGGAATTTTGTATGTTAACTTATGCTAATTATGAGATTATGTAGGATCTTTATATTTTGGGTGTTTAAAATGTCATATTTATTTGTAAATAAGACAAACTCCTCTGGAGCAAATTCATGGTGGTTATTACCTGATACCTTCTTCTCTGGTGAATGTCTTGCTGAGGTAACTATTAAGTTCTTAGTGATACTAAGCCTTAACCAACTCTCTCTGGCATGTTGATGAGACTGACGTGTTACTCAAAACATCACCGACGTCCAGATAATTCACCTTAAAGCTTCTCCTTTGTCATGACCTATCGTGTTATTATAGAAAACATCAAATTAATTTGGCATTATTTCTTCTACGTATCACCACATTGCTTTTTTTCAAGTCTTGTGTTCTCTCAAGACAGTGTGTTCATTATATTAAGAAATAGGCAGTACACCTACTGCTTCACTAAGGTACACCTGTGCAGACCCTTGTTATTTGAATTAATCTGATCTCCCTAAAGGTACATGAGCAATCCCCATATATACAAATTTTTTAGTATTATGCTAATATTTCTGACCATGTGTAAGTCAGGATTCTGTTTAGCTGCATGCAGTGGAAACCGAGCTACACTGGTATAACTAGATAGAGCATTCTTTTGTCATATTTTAAAATGCCCAGAGGTCAGCAGTCCATGTGGCATCCACATCCTAGGCTCCATCTGCCTTCCACTTGGCCAGTCTTCACAGGAGGCTTTCTTCTTCTATCTTAACACCTATGATCAGAAGCGACTGTTCCACTTATAGCATTACATCCAATTCCCAGGCAAGAAAAAAAAAGGAATTGAAAAGAGGCAGAGTGGTGCCTGGCACACTTGCCTGAGGAAAGCCAAAACTGTCCCAGGGATCCTTAAGCAACTTTGGCTTTTGTCTTATTGGTAAGAACAGTGTGACATGGCCATCTCTAATGACAAGGTAGCCTGGCCAATTCAGGACAACTGTCTGGGCCTATGGACAACCCAAATAAAATCTGGACCTCTTAGTGAGGCACATTGGAAGATATTAATGGGATCTGACACACCCCTCCAATATTATTACTGCTACTGATTATTATTTTTATTGTTATTCCTTTATAAAAATGTCAAAAGAATTGAAGGAATGTATTTTTATGTTTTAAGATATGCAGATACTGGGCATAAATTGGGG
Organism: Galeopterus variegatus; assembly: GCF_000696425.1. NCBI lineage: Eukaryota > Metazoa > Chordata > Mammalia > Dermoptera > Cynocephalidae > Galeopterus > Galeopterus variegatus. The sequence goes on from NW_007731984.1 coordinate 61,602, forward strand.
AAATGTGTGTATCCATTATAATGTTTATTCTGAAATCATATAATACAAAATTACCAAGATATAAGTTAATTTTTATTTACTGAATTAGAAAAATATACAAAAATAAGGATATATTAAGTTGAACAATAAGAAACTACAAATATTCAACCATTTCTGATTTACAAAAAGTAGAAATGTCATATGGTTCAATGTAATATAAAGGCAAAGGGAAAATGTAAAACATGAACTTTTTTTACCTATATAATCTTTATTACTTAATTGCATAAATACTAGTTTACCGAATAGTTATTTTATTCGTATTTTATATTTGTGTGTAATAGAGAATACATAAAATTTTCTATGACTGCATTCCCAGCATTATGATAGGCATAGAGTTTTTCTCTTCTAAATTTTATTCATCAAATATTTTTAGCCCTCTATGAATATAGGGTCCCCAAAAAGCCACACTGAAACTTCATGCACTTCAAAGGTAGATAGTAAGCAATCATTGACATCAAGAAGTTTTAACCTAATAGATTGCACCTAAGGTAAATATACAAACAATTATAACACAGAGAAGAGCAAAGCACATTCCATAACAGGATAATAAAAAAGTCCATTGAGGATGCAGTGAGTGAGGGACTGTATTAGTCTGGAGGCACAGGAAAGGAGGTGGCGCTTGAGCCAGACCCTAAAATATGGAGACAATTTCACTGGGCAGATATGGTGCAGAAGGAAACCTCAGCCAGAAGGACAAGCATTCATATTGTTCACCTGATTCACTCATTCATTTATCCATCCACCCATTTACCTATTCAGATTTCTGTTTTGAAAGCCATCATCTTTGGAGAGACTTAAATGTGCTTACTTGTTATGAAATGCATTCATTTTGTTGATTTTTTAAGGATTTGTTTAAATATTTGCAGTCATCAGGTTAAATATTTTATATGCTTTTACTCTATAGTGGTTTTTATTACATTGTTATCAGATCTATCTCTCCTTAGATTTTTTTATCAAACTTTTTTCCTCAAAGAGGCAGTTACTACATTCACCAAGAGGGAAATTTAGATTTTTGTTTATTATTGCACTTTATATAAAACATGATAATCTTTTCCAGAAATGCATTTCACTTGGCAAGATTTAAGGATTACTTACAGTTATGTCTCTGGGGAAAGCTGGCATTCTCTTGTATTTTTTGCATAGATTCTTAAAAAAATTTTTTAAAAGGCACTCTTCTATAGAATTTTACTTATACCATTTCTTTTTTTCAGGTTGGTTCCAAACTATTTGAAAAATCTTTCCATCTTTAAAGGATTTGCTGATGTGCCTAAAAACAATGAAATATTTGTCTTACATATTTAAATCAATGTTTTGATTATATTTTGATACATTTGGAAATATTCCTTTTTTTGCACTGCTGTTTAAAATGTCAAAATTAATTAAACATGAGGATTAAAACTAAATCAAGAAATATTAATTATAGAATATGCCTTTTCAAAATATGCATTTTGATACCCACCCCACCTCCACACTGATAATTACTTATTTTTAAATGTTGCTGTGGAAGAGCAAACAGAATGCAAAAGATTGCATTTGCACATTATAGTATTTAGATTCATCTCCCATATAACAGAATTATATAACCATTTAGTTGTTTTTAAGTCTATGTTAAATGATATTTAATCTTATTGCTGTGTTTCAAATATATTGCTTAACCTTGAGTATATAGCATGTATTTTCAAACTTGTAACTAATTTCTACTTACAGCTGTGTGATTTTAAGTCACTAAACTATTTCATCATGCTGCATTTCTAAACTTCAGAACCTAACCTTCTTACTTCTCACAGGGGTAAAACCAAACTGGACCAATCAAGGATGCAGCTTTGTGCTTTTAACCAGGCAGAGACATATGTGACCACTTTTACACAGGTTACCTAAAAAAAATCATACATATATGATATTTTTTTCAGTGTCTTGCATGCTGTTCAGCTACAAAATCTTTCTGCCTGACTCATTGCAAGAAAGTAGAAACATACAATTGTTCCATAGATGAATTGATATCACAGCACGTCACCAGGGCAATTCCATTATTTTTTGTGATTCCCTTGATGACTTCCTTGATATATCCTTCGTGTTCTTAGGTGATTTCAAGTGCATAGTCTATAGATTTTTATTGGGTAGATTATGAAAATAAGATACAAAATGTAACAGAATTCATTGAAGCAAAATTTAATTGTAAAACCTCTATCAACTTCCCTTCCTAATTTAATCTATCTCTGTGTAGATATATACCTCATTAAATTGTCACATTTAAATTCAGTAGATTAAAACTCTATTAAAAACAATTTTTGTGGGAGAAATATTTCAGGCCTAAATATAAAATCTCAGAAAGGAAAGGATCATTGTAGTTCTAGCCCTGTATTTACAGATAAGGAAGTCGAGACTCATACAGTTTAGCTGCTTTCTGAGTATGTATCTAGGAATTTGAAGGCAGAGCCAAAATACCCAGCTACTAGTCTACACTTTGAGTACATTTTGAAACAGTTTTAAGCACAGCGATTACTAGGACTTTATTTTTTAAACGAATTCAGTAATTAACATTTGATTATATTTGCTTATATTTAAAATGCATCAATTAAAAGTTAATAGGACCTTCCTACAAATGAGTGATAAGTACTTTAAATGTTTAATTTGATTTCCAGAGCAATATTACTCACCAATGAGAATAAGTTTATGGTTATATGCATAATCACGATAGCCTCCACAAGCTAGAAGGTTTAAATAGAACATATTATGAAGTGAATATAAAAGTTTGCTAAATTAGAAACAGATTAATATGAATTACCTTATCTTATATTTCAAAAAATTATAAAAGAAGGATAACTACTTGCAAATAATATTTTGCTTTTAGTATACCTTGTTGAATGGCTGAACTCTAATAGTTCCTTGGGGGGGGGGGAATCCATGTTAATAAGAATCTTGCCTTTTGTAAAATAATTCAGTTCATATCTTAAATTTCTCTGTCATTGTCAAGACGTTTGTATTATTGTTATTTATTGTGCAATGATAAAAGCAAAACTTTATCCTGAGATTGACACACTGTAGAGATAATAATGCTAACAGTTTCAAATGAAAAAAAAATGTTTTAGTGTTCCAGTTTACTTAAGTTAATTTTAAAGGTGCTCTTAAATAAGAGACATAATTTTCTACTTCAAAGTTGGTAGTGATTTAGAAGCAATATTCTCATAGAAAACCATTTTATTTCAGAATGTAGTAAATTTCCTACAACTAAAGCCTAAATAAAGATATACATATATACAATATTATCTATAAAGGTAAAGGTAAACACACAATTTTGGAGAAAACTGTTTCGAGAAATATACATACATACATACATATATGTATATACATATGTGACTCAAATTATTATTACAATTTTTTATAATCAAACTACTGTTAGAAAAAATGAGGTGTGTGTTAAACAATGGTCATTCCCTTGGTAAACTAAAAACTCTCAATATTTAAGTTGTGAAGAATGATTAGGAGCATGGCACTTTGATAGAAGTTGCCTACATAAAAATTAGGAGAGACATTTTATTCGTGTAAAATTTCTATTTTTACATTGTATTTTCAATATTAGAAACACACATGCTTAAAAAACTGGTAATTATTCCATTCATTGGAATTTCTCTTTTCTTGCCCTTCCTTACTATGGATAGTGTTAAAGAATAACAGAAATGATTGAAATATACAGATAGTTTAGTTTCTCTTTGTCATTCTGGTTTGTTTTAAAATTATGAACAAAATTTAACAAGCTTGAGTCTTAGAATCTACACTTTTACCTCACATTTTGCCTTCATGTTTACTTAGGTTCCAATCCTTGTTTACTCACTCCTTGCAATTTTCTAGCAGTCCTCAGTAGTAGAACTGTTTAAATGTTTGTTTCTGAAGTTTTTAAGACACTTCTGATTTGATCCACTGTATTCCAGCTGCTTAAATATCTTTTCTCTGCAAATAGCATAGCAGTTCTGTGATAATGCACAGAGTCCTTAAAAAACGATGGTCACTTTGCATTAGAAGTCTTGTTGGTGAACGCCCCTTACCTTTATGTTAGAAAGGAACTCCAAGGTGATACTGCAGGATCTGTGTGAAAAGTCTACAGCCCGTCCAGCCTTCTTATATGGTCAAACTTTGTTGCTTTTGTTTGTTTGTTTGTGTCTGTTTTTATAGTCAAGATCTTATCATTTAGTTATATAAGTTGTCATATTATTGTGCAGAGAGTGCACTAGTTAGAAGATTCTGGGAAAAATAAAAACTCTCAGTGAAACCATTATCTTTATTTTGAACTTCTTGCTGGTAGCTGAGATTTGACCTCATTATGTCTCCAACACCTAATACTGTGTACCATGTTGACCCTGTGATGAAACTGTTAAGTGCTTCCTGCTGAATGAGCAGCTGTTCCCCAAGAGCCTACACACTGTTTCTCTGGTAGTAACAAGCAAGGAACAGTAGGAACTAAAAAATGTCTTACCCTTTGTTTTAAAAAGAGCTGGATTTTTAGTTGCCCATAATTATGGGGGCCAAGATTTTATTGCAATTAGTATAAAAAGTGACAATTTTCTGCTAAATTAGAGGAAGTAACATGAAAATCTAGATAAAGCGTAAAACACTACTGACATTTCCGTTGATCAAAAATATCTGGAATACTTTTTTAACCCGGGGCATCACCTTATAAAAATAATCTTGAGAAATTTCATAGAGAACAAATAAAGATTGCAGGGACCTTGAGAGGCCCAGAAAGCTGAATCATGTAAGGAAACTAAATATCACTACACTCAAGATAAAAAACAAATGGTAATATCATAGATGATCTCCAATTTTTAAAAGGCTACAAGGATATAATGTTTGCATTTTTCCAGAAGGCAAAACAAACAAATGAAAAAGGCCCTAACAATTGCAAGGAAGAAGAAAGCTTATTTTGGTTTTATACCAGAAAAGAATATTTAAAATTCAAGTTGTCCCATAATAGAATGGTAAACTTGGAAAACACTGGACTCTTTACTCATATAAACATAGTAGCTATCTGTGGAATTCTTCTCTAAAGATCTTTTGATCCTCTGACAAGAACTTTACTATTTCACTCTTTAATGCTTCAGTAACATCATTATAGATATTGACTGTAAAATTAAGCTGTTGAATTAAAAGATGAATAATACTGACTCAAATCTAATAAAAAAGTCTTTTTGGCTTATTGATATAGAATGGAGCTTAGTTTATCACTAATATCTTCCATAATTTTTCTTTTTTATACCCTACTCTTCCTTTTGATTTACTTCTGTCAACCTTCTTACTATCTTTTGTGTGTCTTTGTTTTGATGCTCAGGTGAAATAACTATTCTAGGCTCTATGCCTTAAAGAATATTTTTCTTTTGTTGTGTGAAACAGTCTTACAGTATGTACTTTAAATTTAACATCTTTGGGATGTTTTCCACATCAGCCATCCTCTTTGAGTAAGGTTTTTGTTGAGTTCTGTGTTTTCTACAGTGCTTCTACATGTTTGATGTTTTTCTACTTTTGAGTGGCTGGTCAGCATGTCATTAGACAGGCAATCTTACTTCACAACTCTAGTAACAAGAAATGGCCAACTAGCATTAACCACTATTACATCCATACCAGCATGAAACAGCCTAAAAATGTTAATGTCAATCTCAGAAAATGTCAGTAAAAAATTTGCAAGTGATCAATGTAGGGCATTTCCTAACATGACACTTTACTTTACAGTCTACTCACATGCAATGTCGTAGAAGACACACCTTCAAGGCAATCAAAAGGAGAACCAAGAAGAATAATAAAGTTTTTAATTTTATAATATTTTCAATAACTGGGACTTCTTGAAGCTACATAAGATTACAATCAAAATAAGGATCGTTTCAGAACTACAGGGTGTTATGGATACACACAGAACAATTCAGAAAGATATACAAATACAGGGGTTACCTCAAGGTAGTAGAATCAAGAGATACTGGAGGAAATTTTTATTTTTCACTATATACTGCTGTACATTTAATATGTTTGAATCAAGTATACCACTTTTATATATTAAAAAAAGACAGAATTTTGTAAGGTACTTATAGTCAGTACCATAGTATTCAATAAAGAGGCAGAAATGCTAACTATGGAAAACTTACTATTCCTGATACTAGTGAGTTCACTTCCTTGATTCTATTCTTACACTTTTGTATTTTATTTATTTGTTAACTGCCAATTATAAAACATTATCTTTGTTGAGAAGCAAATAAATGATAGAGAAAAAGCATATTTTACTTTTTATTAAAAACCAAATCCATGTGAAAATTATAGAAGGGCCAAGTTATAATGTCACAAGGGAATTTTTTATACTAAATTATTTATTTAACTTCTCTTAATACAATATATTTATTTTCCCATTTCAAAAATTACAAACAAAACTAAACAAATAATTGAGTTTATAGAAATGAAAAAAACAAAGTTAAATATATAAATGATTGGCATGAGATTCTATGTATAGTAAAGAAAATAAAACAAGATTCAGTAATCAAATCTAGCAATGTCTGGTATGAGAATTAAATGAACTTTTCCTAAAGATAAAATTTTTATTATAGATATCAGCCTTTCTATTTTAAAGGCATTCTTTTAGGACCCTATTAGAGACACATGCTTTAATGAGTATAGATTTCAAAGGCTGACTAGATTAGAACTAAACTACCTATATTGGTAGACCATGCACATAAATATTTAATTTTATATAAAGTACTGAAATAGTTACTGTTCGAATACTTAATGCATTCCCAAGTAAGTGCTGATTTTTTTTAAAAATCTATTAACCACAATAATACAGCTTGTAATACAAATTAATTACAATTCATGTTAAATATTTTAATAATTTCTGTTTTAATGAAGAATAATATTGAATAACTATAATTTGTGATATAAAATCTAAGCCAAACTCTTACTTTAATTGACAAAAAATTGCCATACAAGCTGCATATGTAAAAAAAAAAAAATGTTTTAATGGCAAGATATACTAAATAAGGTCGTCTGAATTTTACTTGCTTATAATCTAACTTGACATAAGTCTTTTTCATTAATGCTCTTTTAGACAGTGAGAAAAGTAAATATTGATGTTGAAGATGTTTTATTAATTTAATCTGTCAGAGTTCTGCAAATAAGAATCATTGTATTGAAAAGTTCTTACAAGGAAGAGAAAATCATCATTGCTATTTCCTATTCTTAATAGTTTGATTAATAGAAAGGAGATTATTTGTATTTTTTTTTATCAGCAATTCCTCCCAGTGTTTCCCCTCAAAATTCAAGCCAGTAATTTTTTTTTGGTTGAAAAGGTTAATCTCATCTTCATAGGATCACGGGCCCTTGTTTTTCAGTCCTCCAGGGACAGCTGAAATGTCGAGAACTGAGCCCATCAAATAATTGTAGTCTTTTAGATATGGTACTTAATGTTGGTTTTTGTGGTAATTCACACAATAGGATTCATAATTATAAGTTTTTTAAATATTGTTCCCTGAGTAATGTATATTTTAAAACCCTAAGTCTCACAGAATATTCAGTCGTAATTAATTTCCATTTCCCTTTCTTAAAGTAATTTTAGATAAATTTTTAATTAGTTTAAATAATCTACTTTTAAATGTAAAGTTATACTGATACTGTTCATAACTGATAACTGTTAACAAATTCCTCAATTTAATGGGAATAATACCACTTTTAATAGGGTGTTCATAATTCTTTATTCCAGTTTTAAAAAGAACTTTGCTTCCATCATTCCTTATGTACAGTACTTTATCAATGCCATTTTTACTGGTGTTGTATACTCTGTGATAATAATAGCACTGAAAACTTAATGTGGTACTCATAAAGAATACTTCTAGCTTACAAGTCAGTCTCTAAAAAATAATACTTTAGATTGAGCCTATGATATTAATGCAAAGTAATAGACTGAAGAATCAATTTAACTGAAGCTGTATTTCCTTATTTTTAGCACTTGCATTTGCTTACACTACTTATAAAAATAAAGTTGTAATCTTAATAAGAGAAACATGTCATAATAACTAGTAGTTTTCAATATTCACATGTCAATTAGCAAATACCAATGAAAAATGAACTCTTTCATTAATGTGCTGCTCTACTTCTTTATAAAATAATGTTAGGAAAATTTAACAGAGTTTTGCTACAATTGCTGTATGTATTTTTTCTAGAAATTTCTGTGTATGTGTGTGTGTAAACATCGTGTTTGATCATAACATTTCGGGGAGAACCCTGTTTGTGTTATGGTCAATTATACGATCATAATGATAATGAATTCATTACTCCCATGTGTGAGTCTGCCATATTTAATTTCATTGAATCTTTGTTTTCTGAGTTTGCATGTTGTGCTCACTTGCTGCTCTTTTGATGTTATAAATATAAACTTCATGACCTTTTTTACTATATTCTAAAATTTTATTTCTAAAATGGATGGTGTTGGTATGGACTTTGGTGTTTTGATTCCAATACAGTATTTGATTTGTTTGGTCTTGATCAAAGAACTTCTATCTATATTATCCTGACACATATTTGTAAATCCAAGAGATAACAGAAAAAGGCATTTGAATTTTATCTTACACCAATTTTTTAAATCTTAACTATTAACGAGTTTTTCTGCCAGCTGTCAGATCTGACCTTTCAATTGTCAGTTGTTGACAATCTAGCACTTGTATATTATTATTGCCATTAGGGTCTTGGATATCCTAAAATAATAATTGTTCATCTTTGTAAATTTATATTAAACATAAAATATAATAATAAGATGTGGACAATACTTTGCAAAGGTGATAGTTAACATCAAAATATTACTTTATGCTAATTTTGTCCAAATACTCGTTCGCATCATAAAGATAATAAAATTTATTTTTCACAGGAAGTGTAGATAGAAAGATCAAGTATAGATGCATTGTAAGGTTACTTGACCTCAATGTGTGTTTATACATTTTTTACGGCCATCATACTGTTAATCTTTTTTCATAGTATTTTGCATGATTGTGATTATTATATAAGGCTTAAATGCAGGATTTGAATGAACCTTAAATGAACTATCTGGTGGGGTGGTTGATTCCTTTTTAGGTGTTGAATCGATCGAGTTCCTCGGAGTGCAGCACTGTTGATAACCCTGTGCCTGGAGAAGGAGAAGAGGCGGAGGCTGAACCTGTGAATTCAGATGAGCCAGAGGCCTGTTTCACAGATGGTAAGACAAAAATCAAGACCTTGGTTAGCATCCATTTATTAGGGTTTTGGTTTGTTTACTAAAAAGTTAAAAGACTTCATTACATGCCGATTCAGCCGTGGCTCAATGGTGATTTAAGGGCAAGTCACTGGAGCTCTCTAAGCTTTAGCTTCCACATTTATGATACTCTACTAACAATAATTTCCAGTGACAGTGTGTTATACTGTAAATCACTCTGTTACCATAGGATTTTCATACTTCTCATTTTAGATCTTAGTTTATATTCCCTGCTCCATGGAACTGCTAGAATACGAGATAATGGGATAGATTGTGCTACTGTCTATTTCATCAAAAATCGGAGCTACTCACTAACTCTCAGTAAACTGTTTGATCCTGTTGGCCACATTCTTTCTCAAAATTCTTCCTTAATTTGGTTTCAGAGGCCACACTCTACCTTCGTTCTTCTTTTACAACTTGGAGAGTTCTGAATTCCTTTCCCTGTTTCTTTTAATGACTGTTTCTGTGCACGTCCTGTAAATGATGCTGTCTCCCCACATTTTTGATCCTCAGTTATCTTTTCTTAGTCTGAAGCTCTGATGGGTTTCATCCACTTCTGTGGTTTCAGCAACCATTTATATGCTATTGACTCTTAAAATCAATGTCCTTACCCCTGACCTCACTCTTGAGTTCCAGATCTGCCTCCAACTCTCCATTGGTCATCTCTACCTGTTGTCTTAAAGCATCTCAAATTTAATAAGTCGAAATCAAACTTTATTGGGGTCTCCTCCACATAATCTACAGTGTCCTCCCGTCTTTATCTTATTTAGTAACATCATGATCTATTCTGCCTCTCAAGCTAAAGACTTTGAGATAGTCCTAACCTCTTCCTTTCTAGTCACTAGTTCATCAGAAACTCTGGGGATAGAGCTCAAGCCCTGCAGAGGATTCTGATGCATGGTAAAATTTGAGAGCACTTGGCCTATAGGATAAAATCTGAAATCCTTAACTTGGCATGAAAAGCCCTTTACGTTTGGCCTCAGTCTGTTTTTTTTTTTTTTTTTTTTTAACAGTACCTTCTTCTATTCCTTTTCACTTTCTGCCTTATTGACCTTCTTACTACTCCTGTATTTGCCAGGGATTTTATTAAAAGTAGCAACTTTGATGTTTACCCAGGAAAGTATGTTGTATTGTCTGACAAAATATTGTATCATCTAAGTAAAAACACAAGTAGAGTTGCAGTAATACAATAATACAGAGTACAGGTTTGGAACCTGAAAAACATGAGTTTTAACTGGACTGCTACTAACTGTTTGTGAGAGCTTGAGAACATTTTTAAATCTTGTGCTTCATATACCTCATCTGTAAAATGGGGATAACAACAACATCCATATCATAGGTATGGTGAGAGGATCAAATAAAGAAATGCTTATAAGTTAATCAGCACGGTGCCTGTCTTCCTGCTCCTTCTACTTTCCTTGTTTTTCAAAGATATGGAAGCTATGCTAGCATTGATGCTGATGACTCTTGGGCTTACGCTCAGTGTCAGTATTTGTTTTAGAAATCATTGACTTCCTTTCATTTTCCATGATTTCTTCAACCAGTCTTCATAATGTTCATGCATTAAGCAAAATGGCTGGTAAACTAAGATATCTGCGAACTACAATGAGTACATACATTTTCTTTAAATACATATTAAATATCATTTTATGTGAGAAGCAAAGGAATATAATACTCAGTCAATATAAATTTTGTGTTTGCTAAAATTAGTGCTGTAAGCAAAGCACATGGAGTTTCCTTTAGAAGTGTTCATGGTAAAGGCATTTAAGAATTTCATCAACATATATGGCCTGTTTCACAATAAATTGATTAGTAGCATGTAGCCTTTAATTTGTACAGATGCTTCTAAGATATCCACTATTCATTTTATGAATAACCCTGATTTAAAATTCTAGGATAACTAGAAGGAAGTTGGGCTCATCATTAAGGCTTCAAACCAGAAAAGGACTTTAGAAAAACTTAAACCCTTTACAGAAAGTATTAACACTATGCTGTTTCAGACTGTGTGTGCTAGCTTACTGAGATGGAACTTTACAAATTTTATTTTAATCCTATAAAACATCCATGGAAATAATTTTGTGATTACTTTGAGATAATTCACTTCTAAATTGAGACCGATGTAGAAGAGAGATTATGGAAACACATGTTCAAATGAATGTTGGTCTGCACCATCAAAAAGTTACTAAGGGACACATATGTCTGAGTCACATCACTTTGATGTGCTCTAGGGTGAATTATACAGTCTCTGGACCTGTTGGGTTAAGAGGCCTCAGCCTGATAAATTCAACAGAGCAGCCAATTTGCTCAGCCTTTCAGCCATTTGTTCAATTAATCATTCTTTCTTCCAATAAACAAATAATTATTAAACACCTTTTGTAGGTTAGGTCCAGTTCTGGAGGGAGATAGTGCTGTGAACAAAACAATGCCTCTTGCCCAAGTAAACATGTGAATACACAGTGGGTCAGATACATGGTAAGTGCTGTGGAGAAAGTAAAAGGAAAAGGGCAGGACTAAGAATGAGGGCTAGTGGCCTATTGTCATATAAATATAGTGGTCAGAGAAGGCCTTTGTACAAGGTGACATTTGTTCAGAGAACCGAAGAAATTTTAAGTGGGTCATGCAAATACATGAAGGAAGAGTATTTTAGGCAGAGTAAAGAAGGCACATCCCCTGAGGTGGGGATATGCATAACATCTGAGGAAAATTGAGGGGCCGGTACTGATGGAGCAGAATGAGAGAGGGAAAGAGTGATAAAAGTTGAGATCAGAGACATAGCAGAGGTTGGAACATAAGAGCTTGGAAGGATGGTATAAGGAACTGATTTTAAAAGTCTCACAACGTGTCATCTTAAAAGTGGATGGGTGGATGGCCATGGCAGAAGTTCGGAGATTTCTAGGAGGTTCCTGCAGTAATCGAGGTGAGAGGTGATGGGAGCTTAGACTAGGGTGATAGCGTGGGGGGATGGAGAGATAGTGAGATTGTGAGTACAGTAGTGCCTCCTTATCTGCAGAGGATACATCCCAAGACCTCCAGTAGATGCCTGAAACCTTACATAGTACCAAACCCTATGCGTACTATATTTTTTCCAGCTGATGACTAAGATGGCTACTAAGTGACCAATGGGTAGGGAGCATCTACAACCTGCAGGACAGAGTGGGATGGCTCAAGATTTCATCACACTGCTCAGAACAGTGCACAATTTAAAACTTGTAAACTGTTTATTTCTAGAATTTTTTGTTTAATATTTTCAGGCTGTGGCTGGCCTCAGGTAACTAAAACCACTGGTAACTAAAGCCATGGAAAGCCAAATAGCGGATAAGGCGGGACTACTGTATTATTTGAAGTTAGAGCTGTAGGAAATTGCTGATGGAGTGGATATGAGGTGCAAAGTAAGAGAGGAGTCAAAGATGACTCTACATCTGGGATCTCAGAAACTGAAAATATATAGTCATGCATCATTTAGCAATGAGAACATGTTCTGACAAAAGCATCCTTAGGGGACTTCATTACTGTGCGAACATCGTAGAGTGTCCTTACACAAACCTAGATGGTATAACCTACTGCACACCTAGACTATTGCTTCACTCTGGTATCTTTGGCCCATCATTGACCAAAATGTTATGTGACACATTTCTGTACTACATGGAACGTGGAGACTTTGAGAAGAGTGGGCTTGTCAGGATGAAAAATCGTAAACTTTTTCACTTAACATTGGAAATGACTCTTACAAGTTCATAATTGGTCTGCAAGAGCTGAGCTTGAACCAATGCCAGTTAAGCCCAGCATTTGGCCTGCAGAGATTTTTGTTACCTGAAAAGCCGCAGAAAAATCAAAGGAAGCAAGAGAGACAGTAAAATCAGAGTAGTTAAAAGCTTTCACTGAAGATGAATGCGAAAATGATTTTGTTTATTGCCTCATATCTGTTCATTCTTTTCAATTTCATAAATATCACTTTACAAATGTGTTTTATTGATTGTATCTTGTTCCTTTTATTCCCCTTTCCTCCTCCCTCTTATGCAATGTCTTAACTGTCGCCCTGTCATTCAAGACTTCAGACTCTTTCCCTAGACCCGGCACTGTTCTTCACTATCCTCGATTCTACCTGTCTTGGCAACCTGTATAATGACGGACATGACATGACTCTTTGATTCTGCTTGGTTTTATATTGTTCTCTTCTTGTAGTATACATACAATTAGTAAATTACATAATCAAAGTTAGAGCTAAATAAGGATAACCTCTTTTCTTTAATAAAAAAAAGTCTTTTCTGTTAATTTGGTAGGAGGGGCCAACTCATCTTCCCCCCAAATATTCTGTGTTCATTAACTTCATACAAAATAACTAATAACTGATTCTAACTTTAAAACATAGTAACTAACTCCTTTGTAACCAACTCCTTTGTGCCTTTTAGTTTTTTGGGATTTTTAGGAAAGAAAATGTTAACAAAATATTTGTTTTAGAGGACTTAGACATTTTCAAAAACTAACATCTTAAAAAGCCTGTTTTGCTAATCAATATTTACATTAATTACACTGACCGTGCAGTTCTATTTTTTTGTTAATGGGTAGTCCATCTTTGAAAAAGTCAATGGTTTCTTTTCTATTTGAGAGGATTGGTTTAACATGATGAAACACAGCATAGACTTTATGTAATTTCATCATGAAGGCAAATTAATGAAACCACCCAAAAGAAATAACATTTACACACTGGGACCCATTAAAATGTTTTAAAGGTCTTCTGTTATGTTTACATTTAACTAATAGTCCTTTTAAAGAGGTGTGATACCACTGCTAACCAGCTAGGTTAGAATTCTCTCGGGATATGCCTTGGCATAAAAGCCAGACAGGCAGTCAAGCACTCCTGCCTCAAAATAAGAGAGAGAAACTCTCTGAGGTGTGATCAACCCTGAGGGCAATATTTATGTACTTTCATCTCAGATAAAATGTTTGCTTACTTTTCTAATTAGGATGTAGAGTGTTTTTTCTTCCCTCAGCCATAAGAATAATCTTTTCTTCAATTTTAAGACTGACAAAAATAAACCCCAGAGAGTAAAATCTTCTTAACCAAAGGGATAACTTTTTTTCTCCAGTAATTTATACTTGAAGCAGATGGACTGTGTTCTGCATGTGAACTTTGTTTTTAAGTTTTAGATAAATTCTAAAGTCTCAAGCATTAAGTTGATATAAAAAAAAATTCCATTTCAAATTTTTACAGTCTCTCATGTTTTCTTTTGCCCTGAAAAAGTTAATTTTTGATCCTACGTTTTTACTGTGTTTTCATATCATTTTATCACATGTTATCTCTTAACTAAATGTATTTGACATATAAGGTAATTATTTTAAGTACAATGATGAGAAATCCTTTCACATCTGAGATCATGTTAATTGTGATTAACATTGGATAAATGAATTCTTGTGTATATTTTCCACTTTTTTTCTTTTTTTTTTCTTTTTCACCCAATCTTTGTGTAAATTCAAGAATTCACAAAGATGTAATTTTTTTGTGATGAAATGCTTAGAAGATTATAAAACTCTTTTTGGAGGGTAAGTTTTTTTTAAAAAATCAATGATACACAGCACATTAAGCCGTGTAGAGGACTGTGGTAAGTGCTGTGAGCAGAAAGGAAGGGCATAACAGACACGGTTTTAGTCTCCTGTGAACTTAGAAACTTCCAGAGAGAAAGTACAGGAACACATAAAATATACATGATAGCAAAACCTCCAGAGACTTGGGGTGGGGGGAGGGGAAGCACAGCTTGCTACATTTCCATAGAGCTGGAAATTAAAGTGCTAGGAAATACCTTGTATAACTTGATCAATATACTAATTTCGCTTCAGAAACATGAAAGAATCCATTACAAGACTTTGTGTAAAAGTATAGCTCATCAAGAGGATTCTAATTCTGTTTTTTTAGGACATACACCTTATGATTATCTGAAAGCCTACTTGAAAGGCTCAATACATTTTAATGAAATATGCTGTTTTATAGAAAAGGAAATTAATTTTTTTAAGTACCTAAAATGCAAATATCTAAAACATGTGTCAAAAAAGTGCTGTATTCTCACTTTCCCCTTTAACCTTCATCTATTTTTTGTTTGTTTTTGTTATTGTTGCTTTTGTCATTTTACTTATTTAATTCAAACAAGTATGCTATTTTCATCTAAAATGAGGATTTTCATATAAAATTTTATAACGGGAGAATTAATTGTCGTTACTCCTTTTAAATTCTTCCTTCTCTTCAAAGTAATTTTGAATGTTTAGGTTTTAATCAACTTTAAACTTTTTTAATTTAATTTTTAGATTTTTCAGTTATTATCTTTCTGGGCCTCTCACGTTCATGGCTCCATTCAAGTTTCCTCTTTATTTCCTGACTTCTATTTTACTGTAGCTTCTTGGTCTCCATGTACCTCTCTCATTACTCCTATTCTCTGTCCTTCTTCTGAGAAGTTTTTTCTTCTTCCTCCTGTCCCAGTGGTGTGCAAATAAATGTTTAACACCTAGTTCACCACAAAAAGAAAGTATGCAGACATATATCTGTTCATTATAAATTTTACTGATATTAAGTATGTGTGTGGCACACAGTTTACAAATAATAGTAATATACAACCATCTCTCCATATCCATGTATAACACATCCAAAGATCCAACAAACCATGGATCAAAATTTTTTTAAAAAAAACCAACAAAAATAATCATGCAACAGCAAAAATAATACAAATTTAAAAAACAGTACAGTATAACAACTATTTGCATAGCATTTACATTGTATTCGATATTATAAGTAATCCACAGATGATTTTAAAGTATGAGAGAGGATGTACATAGGATATGTGTAAATACTACACCATTTTATATCAGGGACTTGAACATTGCAGATTTTAGTATCCATGGGGTTCTCAGAACCAATTCCCTGTGGATACCAAGGCATGATTCTATACCACTGTTTTAATTGTATACTTTATCTATCTAATTGTTTCTCACAGAATGCTTTTGATGAATTTTGCCAAACTTTTGCATTTATAGACAAACCATAATTGCAATTGATGAACAAATATAGTTTTAACATGAAGGTTCGTTGGTATTTTTATCAGTAAGGTGAAAGTGAAACAAAGAAGCTGTATGTCAGAACTTCACTCATTCATCAATTATGTGAGCGAGTCTTTGCTAAATCAGATAATAGAATTTAAATAATAAGATATTTTCTCAATTTTTGTGCTATTCACAGTGTAATGACTACAAACACAACATACTTTCACTGTTTTTCTGTTTTACTAGCATTTTCTTTATCTGTTTCTAAAGTCTACTTTAGAAAATCAGGAAGCTCTGATTATAGCATTTGAAGAATTTTGTAGAGTGAAGATTCCCACTATAGCTGATTTCAACTACTGATGTGACTTCACTGAACGTGGAGTTAGGAAGAGATGCACAGCAGCTCAATAGTATAACATATTTCCACCATCCAGATAGAAGAGACATAAATTTCCTCAAGAGAATAAATAATAGTAAAATATAGTAAAATAATTAGAAAGTGATGATTTTATAGCATTCATTACCCTTTTTTAAAGTAAGTTATTGGATTCTAAGTTTATATAATTTAATATTTAGAAATGGAGGCATTTAACAGACTAGCAAAAATTTCTGACAATTTAATGAGTTGTCATGAACCAGTGTGGGCAGGTTACAGCAACCATTGAATTCTGTCCCTTAATATTGTTGTTCCAGAGTGTTCTAGACTTGGCTCTTCTCCCTTCTCATCCTAAATACTTTTTTTATGTGACCTCAGAAACTGTTCTGACCTCAGCAGACACATATATGCTAATGATTACTACATATTCTTTTCTAGCCAGATTTTTTCCCTGACATTTAAATTCACAGCTCCAAATATCTACGGGATCTGTATTTTGAAGTTTCACAGGCAATTCAAACTCTTTTTTTTTTTTTATTTTGTCAATATACACTGTATATGATTATTATGGCCCGTCACCGACACCTCCCTCCCCCCCAAGAATGTCCTTTCCGTTTGCTTGTTGTAACAACTTCATGGAAGTATAGTTGTTATATCTTCTTCCCCCCCCCCCCCCCCCCCGGTTTTTTTTTTTTGTGTGTGTGTGTGTGTGTGTGTGTGTGTATGTGGGTGAATTAGTTTGTTTGTTTTTCTTTTTTTTTTTTTATTTTGTCAATATACACTGTATATGATTATTATGGCCCGTCACCGACACCTCCCTCCCCCCCAAGAATGTCCTTTCCGTTTGCTTGTTGTAACAACTTCAAAAAAGTATAGTTGTTATATCTTCTTCCTCCCCCCCCCCGGTTTTTTTTTGTGTGTGTGTATGTGGGTGAATTAATTTGTTTATCTTTAGCTCCCACCAATGAGTGAGAACATGTGGAATTTCTTTTTCTCTGCCTGACTCGTTTCACTCAATATTATTCTCTCAAACTCTTTACCTCCCTAGTCAGTGCCTGTTCCTATCGTTATCATTTCATTGCTGACATCCACTCAGTCATCTTGAGCTCCTCTGTTTTTCTTACATTTCATATCCAATCAGCCACTAAGTCCTGCTGATTTTACCTGCCAAATATGTCTTACCTGTTACTGCTCTAATTCCTCACTAGAGTTGCCCTAATCTATCCATCTGGACAGAGATGCTGGACCAGAATCCTAAATGGTTTTCTGGCTCTTGGTCTTTTTTTTACCCCCATCCCTCTCTCTACCCCTCCTCCAATCTAACCTCCACACACTGTTGGGGACATTTATTTAAATTGCAGACTTCCTACTTCACTCCCTACTTATTAACCTTCACTTACTCCTCAGCCTGTCGAGGATATATTTGAAACTCCTTAGGGTGGGGATAAATGCTTTCCATAATCTGACCAATTTCTGTAACCTCATCTCTCACCCCTACCTCTTATGTGCATTTTGCTGTCATCACAATTCTGAACTGGTTACAATTCCTGTGCATACCACTGTTTGCTGTCCTCTTGGCCTGGAATTCCACCCAAACTCTTTTTCACTGATGGTTTGATTCAATTCAGGCTCCACTGCTTCCAAGAAGCTTCTTCTGACCTCTCCTTCTCAATAAACAAGTCTGATGAGGTAGACTTCTTCCATTCTACATCTGTCATTTTAGTTGTCTTATCTAGTTATAGTCATTTATTTCCATGTCTATCTACCTAACCAAAGCCAAAAAAAATATCCTAAGGACAGGAAACTATGTACAGAACTGAGTATGAACTCAGTGCATGAGAAGATATTTAATAAATGTTTAATGGACAAATGAATGAATTAATATATTAATAATCTAAACATTTTTAAATAAAATTTTTCTCAATTTTTTCATACCTAGGATCCCAAAGTTAGATTGTTTTTTAACTTAGAATATGTACTTGAGACACTTCCATCTGTATCTTCTAATCAAGGTATTATTTTTTGAACTTAATTTTAGGGACTTCCCCACTAATTTTCTTAATATTATTTAGAATGGTGATTCTCAAAGGGTTTTTTTAATAGAGGAGTGAAAGCATCTCAAATCATAGACTGAATCCACACTCAAGGAAATTCGTCTGCCAGCAAAGATGGCCCTGCCATGCATTTTGTCCCCAATTTTATTTCACTTATTTTTTCACATATACATCAACTAAAAGTGGTATAAGCACTGTGGAGGAGATTGATGAGAAATTAGGGAATTTCAGAAGACAAGAATACATTCTAAGTTAAAAATAACTGACAAGTATTAAGAAAACAGCATGGAGAGGTAGAGGATGTGAGAAAGCAGCATCCAAATTAAATCTGTCTGAAACTGCAGGTATAGGTGTTAGAAAGTATTTGATTGAGGGAGTATCACAGAGAAAGCTTTCCATTAAACAATGTATTTTTAAATTTTTATTTACTCTTAATGTCAAGATTTTACATGCAGGTCTTTCTTGCCAGGTTGTGTACGGAGGTTCCCATGCTGCCAAGTTAACATAGAGTCAGGGAAAGGAAAAATCTGGTGGAACATCAGGAAAACCTGTTACAAGATAGTTGAACACAGTTGGTTTGAAAGCTTCATTGTTCTCATGATTCTACTCAGCAGTGGTGCTCTGGTAAGTGATCTGACACCTAAGTCAATAAATTGATTATGCCAATATTCTTAGTAAAATAGCTGAAAGACAAAAATATCATGGCAAGTTGTTTTACCTAAAATTGATCCCTATGATTAGTACCAAGGATAAAAATGTTAACTGAGGTCAGTATTTGCTGAGTATTCCTACATGCCAGGCGTTATTCTTCTTGCCCTGAATGCAAAGGTGGATAAGATCCAGGTACTATTCTCAAGGAGTTAAGATAGCAGTGGGGAACAAAGAGATACAAACAAGTGACTGCAGAACTGGGATGTGTTTGTAAGTGAAGTGTATACATGGTAAAGCTCTGTAACAAGGAGAACAATTGTCTGCTTGCAATTTCCAGAAAGGCAGATGGTGCTTTGCAAGGTCTAGAAAGATGAATAGGGAATTTTCCAGCCAGGGAAGGTAGGCTGAGGGGAACAAATATACAATGATAAAGAAGCATAAGACAGCATCAGATATTCAGCTGCTGAACTATAGAGAGTGTTGTGGAAGGAAGAACAAGTACAGGTGGCCAGAGATACAATGAGAAAGGTAGGCAGCGTCAGCTTATGAAGTAGTTTGCATGTTATTGCATAGGAAAATATGTACTTTGAGGGTGAGAATGGGACAAGTTTCTCATCTACACACAGCGAGCACCTCCTATGAGGGCTGAATGGGATCTGGGAGAGTTACAACCTCCTCTAGCCTTTTCTCCACTGTCTTTCTTTCCTGCTGATATTAACAGAGATGTGCCATTAGAAGTCATGACGAGCCCAGTTTCAGCTAGATATGCTACTGGGAGTTCCATTATACTAAAACAGAATACTCAAAAACTTTATAAATTGCCTTATAGTCTTCATGGATCTGGGATTAGATTTTACTGTATTTACAGGCCAATATGTTAACCTGTCACTACTTCATGAATGCTGGCAGAAGATATGAGATGCCAGGATCAGTGACAAATGACTTTATTACTCAAGGCACAGAAAGTAGCATGAGCTTCAATATGTTTGTGTTGGGTCCACCTGTCCACAGGTCCTCTGAAGGCATATTATGGGCCTGGATGAATGCTGCACTTATAGTAGGTTGACATCACAGCAGAGGAACACTGAGCTTAGGGAACCCATTCTTTTATACCAAGCAGTGAGCAACCCTGCTCTTGTTTTCAGAGAGAGACACTGTCTCGTTCCTCATGGTTGCTCACTGCAAACACAACCCTGAGAAATATTCTGGGTAAAGAGGAGTTGGGGTCTTGTACTCTTGGCATTCCCAGCAAGAACACCCAGGGACCATCAGGACCCACAGTGGATAGGGGATTGCCTCTCCTAACAAGTTTCATCTCTCAGAAACAGAAAATGTAATTTAAAAAAAGCATTATTCTACTTCCCTGGTGTCATGAAAGTAGAAATCTTGATAGTATCTACAATATCTTGTATTCCTAATAACTAAGGAAGTTTATTCCATGCTGAGTCACATATGCAATGAGACTTTCAGCAGGAGATGACAAGAAATTAAAGTTTAGAGTCGTCCCTTATTCAAAATGTCTAAAAAAGAGGATGACATTTTGGAGGAAGGCGTTCTCAAAACTGAATTCAAATGAATCATATGAGAATGAAAAGGGAAAGGTATTTCAAGAAAAGTTGGTGTCTTTACTCAGGGAGTTTGCCAGTTAAGCTAGATTTTTAAATACCTGTCTACAAAATAAATAAAAAGTAGTAGTTTTCATTTGGTACATATTTACTGTATTTAAAAATCTTTATACAGATTTTCTCATTTTAATATCCAAGCAATCTTGTGAGATTGTGGTATTTTGCTTATTTTAACAATGAGGAAACTGGATGCAGAGTTTTAAAAGTTATGTAATGTCCCAAAGCTAGTAAGTGACAGAGCTCTAACTTAATTGAGATCTAAAGTCAAAGCCCTGTGCCTTATCACTGTGTTGTGGCTCCTTGGGAAGATTAGTGCACACCAAATAGAAACAAGTGAATGGGAACGGAAATAAGAAAAGCTCAAGTCATGACGCCCTTGCCCCAGCTCCCACATCAACAAAATCAGTCCTGGAAGCTAGAACCCTGCAGGCTGAATCCTGTCTCAGGTTCTGAGACCAGTCAGAGCAAGGTGTACTCAGGTGTGGTATTTGGTTCTCAGCAGCAAGATGCTGCTGGTCCTGCTCTGATCCTGTACCCAAATTCTAGGAGCAGGTTTCTTCTTCTTTGTGACCAAGCCCCTTCCTTGTCTTTGCATTTCAAGGACTGAGTCATTGCCATAGTTTCTGTACAGGGGGCTTGCCTGATTCCTTATAACTTGGGTGGTGGGGCAGGAAAATCCTGAAGGCTAGAAGTCTTCCCTGCACTTGAAGTCCACTGACTTTCAGAACCGCTACCAGCTGCTAGGATTTTCTTTTTTCACATTAGTCCATTCTCTCTGTTCTAACTTCTCTGTCTTCTTCGGTATTGATATGAACTTTTTGCAAGAAGTGCCACATTCATAGAGTGAATATAACAGTGTTTTTTAGAGCTGAAGCTTTGAATTATAAAACATGGATGCAGAATTCAAAGGAAAAAAAATACATCCTCTGTGTTCTATAACCCTACTAAGCTACTGCTGTCATTCATTTAGCAAACCTTTTTTTGCCTCCTGCTATGTTCTTGACTCAGTGCTAGGCACTGGGATGCAGAAGCATGTAAGAGCTGAAAGACAGGCTCAAAATTCTGCCAGTAGGTATGTAGGAGAGTGTAGGATGAGAAAGGTTCATAAGAGGAGCTGACTCTGAAATCATGTTTTAAGTTATTAGGACTTACCCAATTTGAGTGGGGAGAAGAAATGGGGAGTCACGAAGGTAGAAATCCCTACAGGTATCAGAGATCATGATTCTTTTAGAGGATGATAAATAATTTTACTCTTTTACACTCTTCCTATTATCCTCTGATAACCAGCAGCAGCACTGGTGAGAAGGCTAGAAATAAGTGTTATGCAGTAGCAGTAAACCAGAAGAAAGTCAGCAGGCCTTTATCAGTGTTATATTTCAGTGGTCTTACCATTAGAACTGTATTTTCTGTTTGGGTTATGAATCATAAGTTGTAAGTTTGGCATGATTGAAATTTGAGTATTATTTTCACAGGCTTTTGAGGATATATATATTGAAAGGAAAAAGACCATTAAAATTATCCTGGAGTATGCTGACAAGATATTCACTTACATCTTCATTCTAGAAATGCTTCTGAAATGGGTTGCATATGGTTATAAAACATACTTCACCAATGCCTGGTGTTGGCTGGATTTCCTAATTGTCGATGTAGGTACTTTTGAGTACATTTTAAAAGAGTGTTTATTCTTATTAAATGTTCTGAAAAACTTTACTAATGTTGTAGTTTATCATATTTTAATTTTGCTTTATGTACTTTCAGGCTATAGGTTTATGTTTTTAGAAATATTAGTACAGCCAGTGGAAATGTATTTGTGAGAAATACTAAAGCAGAAATCCTTCATCAGATGTAAATTCTCTTCTTAACCATTCTAACATTTATAATTGTATTTTGTGTATGTTTCCTTCAATCAGAGATGTGATTTTTTAATAAAAGTACATAATTTGATATCATTCTTGTTAAAAACAAGAACAAAGTTACAAACTAGAGGATGGTAAAAGAAAAGGCAGAGGCACAAATTAAAGAGATGAAATACTGATTTTCAAAATATAAAATTAGAAGATAAAAGAAGATGAGGGGTATATTAAATTGTCTGATATGTGAGCTAAAGTTTAGGTTAAAATAATACAGCTAAAGCTAACTTTGCATTCAGGGAGAGAAAAGGCACGAAATTTCAAAATATTTATCTCAGTCACAATGATAGAAAAAAACAAAATGAGTCACAACTCTTGTCCACAGCTCAAACATGCAACTTACCCTTCATCTCTAGAATGCCATGGAGCAGAGAAGTGGGCATTAATAATTTCAAATAATAAATTTAAATAACTATTGAGTACTTGGATGATGGAAAATACATAAGAATTCTTTTGTTTATGTATTATTTTTAACAAAGCAAAGCGTTTTGCAGACTTCTTGTTGAAATAGTCAGGAAAGAGATCCTAAAACAGTTTGTGAGATTAAGGAATCTCAAAGAGAAACTAATGATACAACATCAATTATTACCAATTCATTCTTATTTAGTGTACATTATATTATTTTGTATTTCAATGATATAATTAAATAATATGTTATTATATTTTTTAATATTATTTTTAAAGGCTTTCTTAAATTAATTCACTACTTCCATCTCTCAATCTATTTTTCTCAGAATGATATATTCTTCATCTTTTACTGATCTTCTAGATTTTCAGAAACCTAGACTTCATGGTTTAGGAAAGAAACAGCCTATAATCTGTCAGTGTTTAGAGATTTGTTTTCTCTATGATGCCTGGAATAATTATAGGGCAACATGCAAATTTTTATGTGCCATCAAGTGCTTTAACGTTTACGTTTGCATCATCAGACTTTTTGGAAAAGATAAATTAATACGGCATCATTCATAGAGAAGAAAATTACAAGTAAGCATAACCATAACAAAATTTGACTGCAAAACTGAACCAAAACTAATCATATTTATTCAAAAGTTTAATTTCCCAGTTGTTTTCTAAATGTGAGTAAATTGGTTTTTAACAGCACAAATATATTAAATATTAAAAACAATAACATTTTTGGTTTCTATATAGGTTATGTGCAAAAAATGTTTTGTCCAAAGTATAGCTATACATCACTGCTTGTATGTTCTCTCAGGCTTCCTCTGTGAAAACTCTGATTTTTGATTCATTATCTTAATAATTTTATATTGTTTGGCTCTTTTTTTATTCACCTTTTGTATATCAAGTTATCTAGTTGTCTAGAAAAAGAAAAATGGTAAGATGGATGCTTTTGTAATATAATTGTTTTAAAGAAAAGCTAAGCAAAATAAGAAAAAACTAATAGTAGGAATATAAAGATTTTTTCCCTCTTACCTTTAAAATATGATCAGTTCTTTTAAAAGTTATAAAATATTTAAGATATTCAAAAACCTTTAAAATCACAAACACTCTTGCTTTCATCACTCAGCTTAAGAAATAAAAATTTAAAGGTAGAATTGCATTTATTTTAAATTAAGAGATTATGGCTGTTTAATAACATGAATTGTTTTGTATTTGAAAATCTGAACTGGTAATTCTCAATGTATACAACATCCTGTTATGGGTATATAATATGCAGAACTCAGGGAAGTATATAACTTCAGTTTGCAGTGTTATTTAATGTTTTGAAAACAAATATATATGTATATATGTATATTTGCATATGTATAAAATGTTTTTATAGTATAAAACATGAAGAATAAAGGTCCACACAATAGTCTTGTTGACAGAGATGCAAATCTAGGGATGTGGGTTTTGGGGATGGGCTGAAATTTTTTATTTTTCAAAATCTGAGAAACTTATCTAGAGCAGTTTTTCTCAAAATGTGGTCCCTGTACCAAAAGCATTGGCACGCATAGGTGGGAACCTGTTAGGGATACACATTCTCAGGAACCCCCTCTCAACCCACTGAATCAGAAACTGGAATTGGGGCCCAGCACACTGTTGTAACAAGCCCTACAGTTGATTTTGGTGCATATTCGTGTTTCAGAACCACTGATCTAATTTGCTGTTCAGAGAATGGATTCATCTGATTTCTGCAGGCCGGTTGATTATTTTTAACTCTTTTATTGAGCATTATTCATCAGTATGGGCACATATTTATATATACATATATATATATATACACACGTATGCATATGTAGGTAGGTAGATAAATGCATCTATATATATGCATGTATATTCTTAGTTACAGACTATACTGTAGTCTTCTCAATAATATGCATATATTATATTCATTATCATAAATTATCTTGTTTGATATCAAAAAAACTCACTTTAACGGTGGTTTGGAGAACAGGCCTATCACTTCTTTAGGGGCTATTCAAATTATAACTGACATTTTTAAACTTTATTTTTTCTGATTAAAGAGGGAGCATAATTATTTTTTAAATTGTACTTAAGTGAAAATAATGGACATGAATGGGTTAATTTAAAGGTGATATAAGGAGCGAGCGTATATAGCTGCTGGATATATAGATTAAGGAATTAAAAAGAAAAAATACAGCTTAAGAAATTTTTTAAAAAGTAGTGTTACATTTAGTGAAGCATTTGGAAGTACTACATGAGGATAAACACTTTAACACCTCCTGTCTCTGACAGCAGCAATGAGCTTGTGAGCAATGAATTTTTCTACTCCTTAGATAGTTAAATATAAGGAACTTGATTCTCAGGTGTTCCTCTTCTTCCCTGGAAATTTGAATCTCTTAGTCACTACCTTAATTTGTAATAAAGAACCGCATTCCAGACACTGTTCTTAAACATTGTCTCCTGCTACACAGAGTGTGAAACAAATGAGTATTTAAAATGGAACTGATTTGGAGACTGAATGCATTTACACATCTGGATCTAAGGTCATTGAGGAGTTCATTGCTCTGTTACTAAAATGTGTATTGATTTTCTTTCAGTTCATGCTCATTCTTCTGAGTAACATATAAGAACATTAATTTATACTAGTTATGATGATTGTGGCTGCTCTTTTTAACATGATCAATTTCTTATATATTTTATGTTGATTGTGTAGCCAGTGAGATCACCCACTCTCATTCTCTCTTCAGTATAACTGAAATTTTTCTCCCATTAATTAATGCCAGGTAGATCTTTGATGCCAATCCTGAAAAATTGTAGTGGAGAAGCAATCTTGTTGGGAATTTGCCCCATCTTAAAATCAGGTGTCTTCAAAATGTTTTTGAGGGGCCGGCCCGGTGGCGCACTGCTACAGTGCGCCGCTCCCGCCAAGGGTTCGGATCCCACATACAGACCGGTTCCCGCTCACTGGCTGAGCGAGGGGCGGGCGCAGCACGGAGGGTTGCGATCCCGTTGCCGGTCCCGGTCCGGTACGGGCGCGACACTGAGGGTTGCAGTCCGTTGCCGGACACGAAAAAAGACAAAAAAAAAAAATGTTTTTGAATAAGATTTATACTAGGACTCAGATTTAGTTAAGTGCGTGCCACACTTTTATGACTTAACTTCAGAATCACACACTTCGTATGTCCTATGTTTTATTTCAAATGAAATTTTGATCATTGCTCTAATTAAACTTTCAGATTCAATAAGAAATTACATAATTATTGAAAAACATATGCATAGTTTCTATTCAGATATAATAACCTACTATCCTTCCACTATTTCTCTTATTTTAATTAACCTTCCTTTAAATCTATTTCCTTACAAAAGTGTCCATCATACCCATTTTTTTAGGCAATGACCAGATAACTTCATATAGAAAATCATATTGTTCCTGTTGAGCTGCACTTAGTGAATTTCAAAATTGGGTTTTCCTTTTTATGCTTTATCATTTCATTGAAATAATTAATGATTTTTTTATAGGTTTCTTTGGTTACTTTAGTTGCAAACACTCTTGGCTACTCAGACCTTGGCCCCATTAAATCCCTTCGGACACTCAGAGCTTTAAGACCTCTCAGAGCCTTATCTAGATTTGAAGGAATGCGGGTAAGAAAATACTAACTTTCCTAATATAGTGCTTTTACCTTTAAAGTGGGGTATAAAATATGAAAAAAAGTGTATGTAGAAATTATGAACTATTTATATTTTTACATATGTACATGTACACACATATACAGACTGCACCATTTGCACACAGTATTTCAGTGCATATTGTTTAAACAAAGAAATAAACCAAATACAGTAATTATTCTTTTATCTAATATTATTAGACGATAGAAGGATCCAAGTAAGTGACTTTTCCCTTTTTAAATGGAAATCTGCTCTATACTAGGAAATGCAAATAAAGGGGACACTATTAATCCTGACACCATCTCTCATGTATAAATCATCAAGGACTTGCCTATATCAGGTGCTCAGATAATATTTCTTTAAGGAACTAACCTGGGTAGGGAGTACAATAACCATATTTTCTGTCATTAGTCCATGCCTTCGTTTGTTGCTACACTTCTTGAATTTATTCTTTTCCAGATTTATACCTGCTTTCTCAAGCCTCTGTTGTTCTCTTGACCTGGAATTCTTCACCCTGCTTTGCCCCAGCCCTAATCCATCATTAAAGCAGACAAACACCTACCTCAATTTATATTTGCCCTGTCTGTCCACCACCAGTCATAATTGGGTATCCTTCCTCTGTGTTCAGACACCTAAAAACCCTCATTATATTGTATATTGCTTATTTGTTTATCTGATCGCCTCTCTGCTTTATAGTCTCTGAGCAATTTAACATGGAGATTAGTCTTGCTTACTGATTCTTTAAGTGTGGTCTACTGGCCAGCTATCAGCATCATCTGAGAACTTACTAGAAATGCACATCCCTGGGCCCCACCCTAGACCTACTGAATCGGAAACTCTGGAATGGGGCTTAAAAATCTGGATTAAAACCAGCCTCAAGTGGAGATCTTTATCCATTAGAGATCTCTAAACATTAGAGATCTTTCAGCCAGCATATCTTCAGGTATCCCTGCAAACCTAATTATTACTGTAACCTCTGCTACTTAATGTATTCATTGTATATAATGGCTCCCAAGTATAGAAGAGAGATCATGACTATATATTTTTTTAATAAGCAGAATTCAAATTATCATAAAAGAATTGAAAAAATTATGTTTCACTTTATGCAAAAAGATCATATTGGAATTCATTGGCATTAACTTAAATTTTTGAGCATTAGAATGTTACAATCTATCCAGGACTTACAATTGACTTCTGGATTTGAGCATAAAGCATACTGCATTTTCATGAACAAAGAACATGCTTTTCCCTACAAAACCACTTCCTTCGGTGATTAAGCCCGTTAATTATTTTGCCCTAATTGCTTTTTGTTCTTTATCTGTAGTACCGGTGAATTGTATACAGGGGAATGTTAATATATTAGGAGGATCAAAGATGTCTAGTTATATTTGTTAATCATACAAAAGGATATATTTCTTCATGCCACAGGATTGTTTTGAAAAATAAGTGAACTGGTACATTTGAGGCATTTTGTAGTTAGCTTGCTTTGAGTCCTGAGGCTCTTGAGCTTATTAACTTTCTCAACTGGCTTCTCATCAGAGTGATAGGTACCTATTTCTCTCAGAAACTCATCATTCCATCATTACTTACAGTTTGTCAGCAAATATTTTAAACACCAACTATGTGGCAGCTGTTGTGCTATAAAAAAGCAGAGTATAATGGTAGAGACCCTGGTCCCTCAGGACTGAATAGAGCCAATAGTTACAGGAAATACAAACAGGGAAACAGCAATTATTTTGTGATACCTGCTATAAAATAATAAGTACACAATGCTACAGGAATATATATGGAGAAGTGACATTCACAAGGAGGTGACATTAGAGCCATGACTAAAAGAGTAAGCCGCCAAACACAGGAAGGTAGGCATTGCAGGCAGTGATGCTACGTGGTAAAGAGGCATAGAGTTGAGTGTGTAAGGTGTGTTTTGTTAATGATTAGAAGAATCAGTGTGCCTAGGTGATAAGCATAGTGGGGAGAGTAGCAGAAAATGAGGATGAAAAGGTAGGCCTGAACAAGAGCTGGCCACTGTGAACTTCATTTTCTATTCCTATTGTTCCTAAACTTTTTGGGGGGTCACATTCAATGTAAGGATCTGATGATAGTAAGAATCATCTCTCCAGAAAGAAACACATCATAATACTTCTCATATATCATGCACCCATGAAACCTGTATAGGTCCATGCACTCCAGAGTGATAATCTGGACCAAGGGTCATCAAACCATAGCCCACTGGTGGGCTGCCTGTTTTTGTAAAGGAAGTTTCATTCGAACATTCCCATGTCTGTTTATTTGTGATCTATGGCTACAATGGCAGAATTGAATAGTTGCATTAGAGATATAATCTGCAAAGCCTAAAAAATATTTAAGAAAATGTTTGCAAACACCTGCTCTAGTAATCCCTAGTGTTTCCCTATTTGGAAGTGTCTGGAGAGCCTGCTTGATATATTGCAAAAGAGAGAGATCACAGTGCTGTTTACCTAACATTAATCTTCAACACGTTTGTGCTCAAATGGGGACTAGAGCTGAAGTATAAGAAGACAGGTAGGTTTTGAAGAATGAAGTAATTAAGAAAATCTGGAGAGCAGTAAATGCTGCAGTAGTTGCCATGGAGGAAAAGTGGAGTAGCAAAAGGCACTGGTGATTAACAGCAGTGGGAATGCTGAAAAGCAGAAATAAAGTATAAAAGGAAACCTATGCCTCAACTTTATTTTAACAGGGACCAGCACTTTCTATATTTAGCCAAGGACTTGCATATAAAATATTTTTGGAGTTAGAATAATAAATCCAAAAAGATCATTCTCACTTTGTAGAAACAGCTAAATCTAAGGGGTTCAAAGTACTTAAAAAACGCCTAATCTTAACTCCACCTGGTACACACCAGTAGTTACTCTACAAGCGGGAATCTTTAATACTAGTAATTCTAGGATCATAAGCATTTAAATGTATATTTTATTTATTTTTTATCATTTATGCTTATAAATTTCTCTCTTTTCTAGAGTGTGCAGATTTTACGACTTCACCATATCAATATCAGGTTTTGGGTTTATTATTTTTATTTGTTTTTATTTATTTAAGCTATCATATCATCTTAGTTATTTTGCCTTATGTTTTTCCTAATAGTGTTACTG
Organism: Galeopterus variegatus; assembly: GCF_000696425.1. Lineage (NCBI taxonomy): Eukaryota > Metazoa > Chordata > Mammalia > Dermoptera > Cynocephalidae > Galeopterus > Galeopterus variegatus. The sequence goes on from NW_007731984.1 coordinate 91,732, forward strand.
TGTGTTAATCATGTAATTTGTGAACTTACTGATCACAGGGCTCATGTCTTTTGTCTTGCCTGGCACACTGCTGGGCACATACTGTAGTAAGCATTCAATAAATACATGTTGATTGATCTGATGTCTGAAATATTTGAGTGGCTTTTCTAATTTCTTTAATTCTGCATTGTGTTCCATTAATGTTGCCTATTTAACAAGTTTTACTAATTCTAATCATTCTTTTTTTTTTTTTTTATTTCATAGGTGGTTGTGAACGCACTCATAGGAGCAATTCCTTCCATCATGAATGTGCTGCTTGTGTGTCTCATATTCTGGCTAATATTTAGCATCATGGGAGTAAATTTGTTTGCTGGCAAGTTCTATGAGTGTATTAACACCACAGATGGGTCACGGTTTCCTACAACTCAAGTTTCAAATCGTTCCGACTGTTTTGCCCTTATGAATGTTAGTCAAAATGTGCGATGGAAAAACCTGAAAGTGAACTTTGATAATGTTGGACTTGGTTACCTGTCTCTGCTTCAAGTTGTAAGTGACTCTTTTCATGCATGCTTGGAATTTTAATGAATATTAGGTGAAGGATATAAGTCATTATTTAAATAATATATTAATTAGAAATGAAAGAACTGTGTGAATTTAAAAACAGAATTGGTCTTCCTTAGAACATGTGCCTACATGAGTTAAGCAGCATAGGTTCTGTCACATTTGAGAGTTATTAATCTATAATTGACTTTTTGGACTTATTTACACCCCCACCTTGCACCATCTGAATATTGCTTCACAAATGAATAGTCGTTTTTGGACTTCCAGCTTTACACTACAGGGGAATGAGAGGGACTTCTCACTAGCACAGAGAATCCTTAAGAAATGGAGAAAAATTTTCTGCCTTACTTATAAAATTCTCCTCCACCTTTGTAAACATAAAAGTTCATGTGCAAAACTCACAGGCATTTGTAACAATTTGGAAACAATTAACTAGGACTAAGATTTAGAATGTGACCTGGAAATGTGTCCTTTTAAAAAAAACATAGCCTCTTTCTATTAAATTGGTATTTTTAAATATAGTAAAACTTACACATTTAATATTGCTTATTAAATGTGGGAACATTAAACAAAACTACATATATGGATGGCTACTGTAAAGTATGAGCTTCACATTCAGATTTTATAAATGTTATACTTACAGGCAACATTTAAGGGATGGATGGATATTATGTATGCAGCAGTTGATTCTGTTAATGTAAGTATTAATTTTCATAACACTACACAATACAATTTTTTAATGGTCCTTAGTTTAGTTCGGTGGTTTTCATACTGTAGCTGCATGGAGCCCTTGGTGTGTACACAAACAATGAAGAACTTCCACCTGATAGTAGCCTAGTGGTTACAGATGCAGTGTTTGAAGACAGAGCTGGACTCAAAATCTGGCTCTACCACATCGTCCAAGCCCTGCAACTAACTTCGAGTGAATTACTTTACCTCTCTGAGCCTTAATTTATTCATCTGATAAAATAATCCAGTGCCGACCTCATAAGTTTGTTGTGAGAATCCAACAAGAAAATGCAAGTAGAGCACTTAGCACAGGCTGACAATGCTAAGTGCTCAGTAAATATTCGCTATCAAGAATAAAAATTAAATAATTTTTTTCATAGTTTCTACCATTTTGACATTTTGAAACACCTTGGAAGAGTCGATGTGAAATAAGTTCTGTGCTAAGAAACTTTGAAGATTACCAGCTAGTTCATGTAGTCACAAAATCTAGTAAAGACATATTTGTAACCAAATGAAAAAAATAGCAAAATTTATATAAATATGCTATTGTCTCTTTTACAGTTTTTTTTTTCTAGAAATAAAAAAAATACACTTTAGGTCATTTAGTTACTAAATTGCCCTATTAATCTGAGAACAAGTACTACATACATTTAGGCCCTTTGCAGTCATTTAAAGATTATATTTATGTACATAGTAAGCATGTAATAAATACTTGTTTAATGTTGAATAAATTTTTAAAAATGATTATGTTAAGGCTCAACAATGCTATGGCTTCAGAAATACCAAGTTTACCTAGGATAGCACTGCTTGGATTAATTTGTCACACCTTGTGAAGAAGAAAATGGTGAATGTTATTGTCAACATACCACTAACTTTTGTTGATTTTATAGGTAGACAAGCAGCCCAAATATGAATACAGCATCTACATGTATATTTATTTTGTCATCTTTATTATCTTCGGGTCATTCTTCACTTTGAACTTGTTCATTGGTGTCATCATAGATAATTTCAACCAACAGAAAAAGAAGATAAGTATTTCAAGTATTTTTTTTATTGCAATGAAAAGAAGTGAACGATTATTTTCCTAAAAAACATAATATAAAATTTAATTTGATATCAGTTACATAGTAATTAGTTTCATAAGAATTTCATTTATTTTTCAAATAATTGGATAGTATACAATTACAGATATGCTTAATCTCATTTATTTTTTCACCGAAGATAATTTCCTAAATCATTACTGTTTTTAAGCAGTCTATCAACTATTCCATTTTTTCTAATGTTCTCTATAGAGGATTGAATAATTAAGAAAAATTAATGCACGAATTATGTATTCAAAACATGTTACAAGTAGTTACTTTATGTTGTTCTGAGCCACTGTTCTGTGTGGTATGTATTGGGCTGGTGCTTGTGGGGGAAGCAGAGGGCAGAAAACATAAGATATGGTTTCTGAACTCAAGGAGTTTATATTATAGCAGAAGAAATGATACAGGTAATGAAAATTAAGATTTATTGAATGTTGGAATTCAGGCACTGAATTCCTGAGATTTTTATTTCATTAATCTTCACATCAACTGTATTAGTTTCCTAGGACTGCCATAACAAAGTACCATAAACTAGATGGCTTGAAACCATAGAAATTTATTCCCTCACAGTTCTGGAGGCCAAAAGTCCAAAATCAGTGTTGGCAGAACCACAGTTTCTTCAAAGCCTCTAGGGGAGGATCCTTTGCTACATCTTCCAACTTCTGATACCCCGGTGTTCCTTGACTTATGCAGCATAACTCTAATCTCTCCCTTTTCAGTCACATGCCATTCTCGTCTACTAATAAGGACAGCAGTCATACCAGATTAAGGGCCCACTCTACCCCAGTATGACTTCACTTTAACTTAATTACATCTGCAACAACACCATTTCCAAATACAGTCACATTCTGACGTACTATGGATTAGGACTTCAACATATCTTTTTGAGAGACACAATCCAACCCATAATGTCAACCATAGAGATATCCTTATATACTCTGTCTTACAAATGAGGAAAGGCACAAAGAGGTTAAGTGATTTGCCCAGGATCATGAATCTAGTAAGCAACAGAGTTCATATCGAGTCAGTAGTATATCCTGTGTATTTTGTGTGTTTAGCCTATTCTTTCAGGCCCTCTACTATGCTGTATTCCCAAATACTATAATATGAGGTAGTGATAAGTACAATAAGAAAAATTATGCAAAACAACAAAAATGTACGTGGGCAGTCAGAGAAAAAATAAATACAGCTATAGAAATGTTATAAACTATATGATAATTGGGCAGGCCTTGGAAGATGGGTAAGAAGATATGTAGCAACTGGGAGCAAAAGGATGGATAATCCACATGGAGGGGAGCAGAAATGTGTGAGCATGTGCACAGTGTCAATAAAAGAGGCAGCAATTCAGGAGGAAGAGCAGACCTTCAGGTTTGAAGGCATTTCACATTTGGAGAAATAGTAAAAGATCTTTTTATCTGCTTGAGAGCAGATATGGAAAGCCATATTAGACATTTTTCAATAGGAGCTGATGTGTCATTGGATTATGTTGAGCAAGGAAGAACATATAAATAGGACGTTAATGTTTACTAAGACTGTACGATATGTCTGACCCCATGTAAAGTACTTCATACATGTAATCTTATATCAACTGTAGTTTTATATCAAGTTTTATATCAACTGTAGAAGACAGCATCTCCACATAACTTTTTAGAGAGGTTTTGTTGCTTGCACATTGTCTGACAGCTAGAAACTACTTTTACTATAGATCTAACTCCAGAGACTATGAAACTGATCTTTAATAAAAATTAATCTAGCAGTGATGCTCAGAATGATTGGGGGCAGACCAAATACTATTTAGACCCTGCTTTACCTGCCACCTGGACCATACTTAGTCTCCAAATTACTCCTTTGTGGCAATGGAAACTAGGGAATGTATTCAATTAAGACATTTTCGGGGGTAGAGTCTATAGAATTGTTTGTGATTTGCAAAAAAATAAGGAGTCTAAGTCTGGGGTTTCTTGTCAATTAATTATGGCTGTGCCACCACCTACAAGAAAAGAGACCTTTGGAGGAATGATTCCAGATACTGGCTTAGCATGTAAGAAGACACGTACATCCATTGAAATGTCATTAGTGTGCACAATTAACTATTTGCATCAGAGGAAAATTTGGTAAATGTTGTGTTATTTATGCTTACATTTCCAAATATAGAGGTTTATTTTTCAAAGAGTTTTTTTTAATCCCGTATTCCATTTTCACATTTCATATTTGAGAGTCAAACTTAATTTATGCCTTTAGACAGTTTATCTTAAATATTTAATAATTAATCTTGAAAATAATATTCTAACGTGTACCCTAATTTTTAATTCAGTTTTCAACTTTAGTCATTTTATGTGTGTATATGTAATACATAAGTACACACAGATCATTCCTCAGCCTCCATGCATAGGATAAACTAAACATATCTGGAAAGAGCATTATGAACAGAACAGTCACATCCCTATTGACTTTAATCCCCTTGCTCGTACGTGTTATTCTTACAACAACGTGGCCACTGCGGGAAGTAGCATGGTCTGGGTTGACACCATGACCATTATTGTCAGGCGGGAGTTACTCATTGACAAATACCACTATCTCCTATCCCCTATCATCCTTTCAGTATTTTATCTTGCAATCTAAGCATAGCCTTTATTATATGGCCTTTTCTGAATAATTTAGAATTTCTTTCTACTCTATTCCTAAAACACAGGGCCACTTCAATTAGTTAACACCTTCTGGGATGCAGGAGTAGGTACTAAATGGTTTGCATATATAAATTTATCTAATCCATAGAACAAACAAATGAAAGTGGTAAACTTTTTTTGTCTGTCCTATTTTTATTTTTATGGTAAGGACACTTAACATGAGATCTACCATATTAAGTTTTTTTTAAGTATACCATACAGTATTGACTATAGGCACAATGTACTACAGCAGATCTCTAGAACGTGTTCATCTTGCGTAACTGAAACTCTGTAATTGTTCAACAGCAATTCCCCATTCCCCCCCCCCCCGCATCTTCTAGCAATCACCATTCTACTCTCTGTTTCTATGTGTTTGACTATAACACATAGAAAGTATAAGTAGAATCATGCAGTGTTTGCCTTGTGTGACTGGCTTATTTCACTTAGCACAGTGTCCTCCAGGTTCATCCATATTGTCGCATAAGCAGGATTTCCTTTTTTATAGGGCTGAACAGTATTCCATTGTACACCACATTTTCTTTATCCACTCGTCCACTGATAAACATTTAAGTTATTTCCATATCTCAACTATGGTGAATAGTGCTGCAATGAACATGGGAATGCAGATATTTCTTCAAGGTCTTGGGTTCTGTTCTTTTGGATATATGCTCAAATGTGGGATTGCTGAATCATATGATATTTCTATTTTTAATTTTTTGAGGAACCTTAATACTGTTTTTCATAGCAGCTCCACCATTTTACATTCCCACAAATGGTATACAAGGATTCCAATTTATCCTATCCTTGCCAACACTTACTATGTTTTAGTTTTGGTGGGATTTTTTTTTAATAGTCATCAGGTGGGAGATGTTATCTCATTTTAGTTTTTATTAGCATTTCTCTAATGATTGGTGTTATTGAGCACCTTTTCTTATTCCTGCTAGTTATTTGTTTGTCTTTTTGGGGAAATGACTACTTAAATCCCTTGCTCATTTTTTAATCGGGTTTTTGGCTGCTTTTTGTGTGCATTTTTATTTTTGTTTTCTCACTATTGACTTGTAGGAGTTCCTTGTATTTTGGATATTAACCACTTACCAGGTACATGGTTTGCAAATATCTTCTCCCATTCTACAGGTTGTGTTTTTACTCTGTTGATTGCTTCCTTTGCTGTGTAGAAGCTTTTTAGTTTGATGTAGTCCCACTTATCTATTTTTGCTTTTGTTGCTTGAATTTTGGAGTTATACCTAAGAAATCATTGCCAAGACCAATGTTGTGAAGATTTTTCCTTATATTTTCTTCTAAGAGTTTAAAGGTTTTAAGTCTTAGGTTTAAATTTTTAATACACTTTGGGTTGTTTTTTTTCAATGGTATAAGATTAGGATCTAATTTCATCCTTTTGCATGTGGATACCCAATTTTCACAACACCATTTGTTGAATAGTCTATCCTTTCTTTATTGTATATTCTCAGCACCTCTGTCAAAGATCAGATGACCATTTATGCATAAGGTTATTTATGAGCTCTCTATTCTGTTCCATTGGCCTATATGTCTGTTTTTATGCCAGTATTACACAATTTTAAATATTATAGCTTTGCAATATATCTTGAAATAAGGAAGTGTGATACTTCCAGTTTTGTTCTTTATCCAGATTGCTTTGGCTATTGAGAGTTTCTTATGGTTTTTGTATGAATTTTAGAGGGTTTTTTTTTTCCTACTTTACTAAAACATGCCATTGGGATTTTGTTATGAATAGCATCAAATCTGCAGAAGATTTTGGATAGTATGAATATTTTAACTACATTAATCTTCTAATTCATGAACACAGGTTGTCTTTCCATTTATTTGTGTCTTTATGTCTTCTTTAATTTCTTTCATCCATGTTCAGTAGTTTTCAGTGTATTAGTCTTTCACCTCCCAGATTAAGTTTATTCCTAAGTATTTTATTCCTATTGATGCTATTGTAAATGGGATTGTTTTCTTAATTCACTTTTCAGATAGTTCCTTGTTCATGTATAGAAACACAGCTAATTTAGTATGTTGATCGTATATTCGGTAACATTACTAAATTTATTTATTAGTTCTAACAGTTCTTTGTGTATGTGGAGTCTTTAGAGTATTCTGCATATAAGATCATGTCATCTGCAAACAGAGATAATATTACTTTTTTCTTTCAGATTTGGATATCTTTTTTTTTTCCTTGCCTAATTTTTCTGGCTAGGACTTCTAGTATTATGTTAAATAGATAGGGCAAGAGTGGGCATCTTTGTCTTGTTCCTTGTTAGAGGAAAAGCTTTCAGTTTTACACTATTGAGCATAATATTATCTGTGGGTTTTTCATATATAGCCTTTATCATATTGAGGTAAATTCCTTCTGTCTTATCTGTTTGTACTGCTATAACAGAATACCACAGACTGGGTAATTTATAATCAACGGGAATTTATTGGCTCACAGTTTTAAAGGCTAGGAAGTCCAAGATATGGGGGCTGATATCTGATGAGGGCATTCTTGCTGCATTATAACATGACAAAATGTATCACATGGCAAAAGGACAAAGAAAGAATGAGAGAGAAAGAGAAAAGGGGGCCAAATTCACCCCTTTATAACAAACTCACTCCCATAACAGTATTAATCCATTCATAAGGCCTAATCACCTCTTTACAGTCTCACTTCTTACTACTGTAACAATGACAATTAAATTTCAAACATTCAAGTCATATCATTTTCTATATATAGCTGTTTTTAAGAGTTTTTATCATAAAGGGTGTTAAAGTTTGTAAAAAGCTTTTTTTTGCATCTATTATGATGATCATGTGATTTGTATCTTTTATTCAGATACAAACATTACATCACATTCATTTATTTGCATATGTTGAACCATTCTTGCATCCCAGGGATAAATTCCACTCAGTCAATATTCCACTCGTTCGATATTTCTTATTTTGAGAAATGTCTGTTCGGATAGATCCCTTGCCTGTTTTTAAATTGGGTTATTTGTTTTCCTGCTGTTGAGTTGTTGAGTTCCTTCTATATTTGGGGTATTAGCTTCTGATTATATGTATGATTTACAGATGTTTCCTCCTAATCTGTGGACTTAAATGGTTTTTTTTAGGTATATGATCCTTTTAATGTGCTGTTGGATTCAGTTTACTAGTATTTTGATGAAAATTTTTGCATCTATGTTTATCAGGGCTATTGGCCTGATCATTTTTGTGTTTTTTTGAAATTTCTTTTTTATTAGTTTGTTTTAATTGAAAATTAATAATTACATATATTTTGGAGTAGAATGAGATGTTTTAATCTATGTATATATTGTAGAGTCAGTCAAACTAATTTACATATCCATCACCTTACCAACTCATTTTTGTGTGTGTGTGGTGAGGACATTAAAAATATACTGTATTAGCAATTTTGAAATATACAATACATTATTACTAAATGTGGTCACCATGCACTGCTATAGATTACTAAAACTCGTTCCACCAGTTTAACTGAAACTTTGTGCCCTTTGATCATCTGCCCTTTCCCATCCTTCCCCTCTCTTCCAGTTACCTCTTCTGGTTACCACCTTTCTACTCTGTGTTTTTCTGAGATTGGCTTTTTTAGATTCTGCATGTAAGTGAGATTACGCAGTATTTGTCTTTCTGTGCCTGGCTTATTTTATTTAGCATAATGTCCCAGTTCCATCCATGTTGTCACAAATGACAGAATTTGCTTCTTTATTAAGGCCATATAGTATTGTATTGTGTATAAGTGCCACATTTTCTTTATCCATTCATCCATTCACGCACACACACATTGCTTTTATATCTTGGCTATTGTGAATAATGCTGAAATGAACATGGTAGTTCAGATATCCCTTTGACATACTGATTTCAATTCTTTTGCATATATACCAAGAAGTGGAATTGATGGATCATATGATAATTCTATTTTTAGTTTTTAGAGGAACTTCCATACTATTTTCCAGAATGGCTGTACTAATTTACATTTCCACACCAACAGTGTTCCCTTTTCCCCATGTCCTTGCCAACACATATTATCATTCATCTTTTTGATAATAGCCATTCTGACAAGTGTCAGGTGATATCTTATAGTTGCTTTAATTTTCATTTTCCTGAGGATTGGAGATGTGGAGCATTTTTTAATACATCTGTTGGACATTCATATTTCTTCTTTTGAGAAATGTCTGTTCAGATCCCTTGCCTGTTTTTAAATTGGGTTATTTGTTTTCCTACTGTTGAGTTGTTGAGTTCCTTCTATATATGGGGTATTAGCTTCTGATTAGATGTATGATTTACAAATTTTTCCTCCTAATCTGTGGACTTAAATGTTTTCTTTTCTGTGCAGAGCTTTTCAGTTTGATGCATCCCATATGTCTATTTTTGTTTTTGTTGACTGTGATTTTGCAGTCCTATCCAAGAAATCGTTGCCCAGATTTTCTCCCATGTTTTCTTCTAGTAGCTTTACAGTTTCAGGCTTTACATTTAAATCTTTTAACTATTTTGAGATGATTTGTATATGATGTGATTTAAGGGTCCAATTTCATTCTTCTGCATGTGGATACCAAATTTTTCCAATGTCATGTATTGAAGAGACTGTCTTTTCCTTATTGTGTGCTCTTGGCACCTTTGTCAAAAATCAATTGACTGTAAATACTTGGGTTTATTTGGGGGCTCTCTATCCTGTTCCATTGGTTGATGTGTCTGTTTTTATGCCAGTACCATGATGTTTTCATTACAATAGCTTTATAATATACTTTGAAATCAGGGAGTGTGTTTTGTTCTTTTGCTTAAAATTGCTTTGGCTATTTGGGGTCTTTCCTGGTCATAGGAATTTTTGGATTTTTTTTTCTATTTCTGTGAGAAATGATATTAGAATTTTGATAGGGATTTCATTGAACCTGTAGATCACTTTGACCAATATGAATGTTTTGGCAATATTAATCTAATCTATGAACATAGGATATCTTTTTAATTATGTGTGTCTTCAGTTCTTTTATAAATGTCTTATTGTTTTCAGTGTACAGATGTCCTTGGTTAAATTTACTCCTGAGTAATTTTTTAATGTTATTATAAATGGGACTGCTTTCTTAATATCTTTTTCAGATAGATTGTTGAGAGTGTATAGAAATGCTACTTTTTGTATATCAGTTGTTTAAATCGCAACTTTACTGAATTTATTCATCAGTTCTAACATTTTTTTTTGGTGTAATCTTTAGGGTTTTTTATATATAAGATTATGCAAACAGAGACAAGCTCAGTTTTTATTTTCCTATATGGATGCCTTTCATTTCTTTTTCTCACCTAATTTTGTGGCTAAAAACTTCTGGTACTATGAACAAAAAGTGGTGAGAGTGGGTATCCTTGTCTTGTTCCTGATCTTTTAACTTTTCACCTTTTAGTACGGTATTACCTTTGGGTTCGTCATATATGACCTTTATTATGTTAAGGTACATTCCTTCTATACCTATTTTGTTGAGAGTTTTTATCATGAATGGATGTTGAATTTTATCACATGCTTTTTCTGCTTCTATTGAGATGATAATGTGATTTTGTCCTTCATTTTGTTAATACAGTATACCACATTTATTTAGGTATGTGTATCCATCACATCCCTGGGATGAATTCCACTTGATTAATACAAATGATCTTTTAAATGTGTTGTTGAATTTGGCTTGCTAGTATTTTGTTGAGTATTTTTACATCTATGTCCAACACGGGTTAAATGTGTTCTCCAAAAGTTCAGGTATTGGAAATGTAACCCCCATTGCAGCAAATGTTAAGAAGGTGAAAAATCCAGTTATGGTATTTGAAAGGTGGGGCCTTTGAGAGGTGATTGGATCATGAGGACTATGCCCTTGTGGATGGATTAATGCATTCATGGAGTAATGAATTATCATGAGCATCTGACGGCTTTATAAAGAGAGGAAGTGAGAATGTTACCTTGTTTGCTCTTGCCATTCCCACTGCATAGTACCCTCCATTTCTGTAGAAAATCACTACCAAGAAGGCCCTCACCAGATAGGCCCTCTGGACCTTGGGGCTTCCCAGCACCAGAAACTGTAAGAAACTAATTTTGCTTCATTATAAATTACCCAGTTTCAGGTATTCTATTATATGCAGCAGAAACAGACTAATACAAGGATGTTGACCTGTAGTTTCTTTTCTTGTAGTGTCCTTTTGTAGATTTCCAATCAGTTTAATGTTGGCCTCATAAAATGAGTTTGGAATTACTTCATTTTCTTTTATTTTTTTAACAAGTTTGAGAATGATTGGTGTTAGTTCTTCTTTAAATGTTTGGTAGAATTTAGCAGTGAAGCCATCAGGCCCTGGGCTTTTCTTTGGTGGAAGACTTTATTACTGATTCAGTCTCTTTACTTGTTATTGCTCTGTTCAGATTCTCTGTTTCTTCATGATTCAGTCTTGGTAGGTTACATGCTTTAGAAATTTATCTGTTTCTTCTAGCTTATCCAATATGTTGGTGTATAGTTTTTCATAGTGGTCTCTTATAATCCTTTGTATATCTTTGGTATCAGTTGTAATGTCTTCTTGATGAATCTACCCCTTTATCATCAATTAATGACCTTTCCTGTCTCTTTTTACAGTTTTTTACTTAAAGTCTATTTTTTCTTATATAAGTATAGCTACCCCCATTCCCTTTTGGTTTCCATTTGCATGGAATATTTTTTTCCAATCCCTTCACTTTTATTCTTATATATGTTTTTAGAGGTGAAGTGAGTCTCCTGTAGTCAGCATGTGGTTGGGTCCTGTTTTATTCATTCAGCCACTCAATATCTTTTGATAGAGATGTTAACCTATTTCTATTTAAAGTAATTATTAATAGGTAAAAACTTGCTATTGTCATTTTGTTTGTTGTTTTCTGATTAATTTGTAGGTCCTTTGTTCTTCTATTCCTCTCTGTCTTTCTTTGTGGATTGATAATTTTCTATAGCAGTATGCTTTAAATTCTTTCATTTTATCTTTCATATATCTACTAAAGTATATGCTTTGTGGTTATCATGAAGTATACATAAAACATCTTATACTAATAACAAGCTATTTTAAGCTGATAATGCCTTAACTTCAGTCACTTGCACAAATTCTATACTTTACTCTTTCCCACAATTTGCTTTTGATGACATGTTTTGTATCTTTTATAGTTTGTGTTCCTTAACAATTTATTGTAGCTATAGTTGTTTTCAATAGTTTTGTCTTTTAATCTTCAAATTGGAGATACAGACTTTCACACCACCATTACAGTTTGAGTGTTCTGAGTTTTACTATATATCTATTTTTACCCATGAATTTTATATTTTCATATATTTTTATGTTGCTATATAGCAACCTTTTCCTTCAGCTTGAAAGATTCCTTTTAATATTTCTTATGAGACAGGTCTAGTGGTGATAAATTCTGCCAGCTTTCATTTGTCTGAGAAATTTTTTTACTTCTTCATTTTGGAGGACAGGATTTCTGATTATAGTATTCTTGATTGGCAGTTTTTTCTTTAAACTATTGGATGTGTCATCACAGTCTTCTCTGTTCTTCAGAGCTTCTATTGGAAAATCCACTGGTAGTTCTATGAGGGTCCCATAGTATGTAACAAGTCACTTTTCCCTTGTAGCTTTTCAATATTCTCTCTTTGTCTCTAACTTTTGACAATTGAATTATAATGTATCTTGGTGTGGGTCTCTTTGATTTCATTCTGTTACGTGTTCTATGACCTTTCTGGATCTAGATTTTTTTTCCTTCCCCAGAGTGGGGAAGTTATCTACCATTATTTTTTTGAATGTGGTTTCTGTCCCTTTCTCTGTCTTCTCCTTCTTGTACTGTGATGATATGCATGTTATTACACTTGATGGTGTCCCACAAGTCCCTTAGGCTTTCTTTAATCTTTTTCATTCTTTTTTTTTTTTTCTTTTTTTCTACTCAGAATAAATGATTTCCATAACCAATCTTCAAGTTAACTATTCTTTTCTTTTGCCTGAATTAGTCTGCTGTCAAATTCCTCTACTGGATTTTTTGGTTCAGTTATTGTATTCTTCAGCTCAGTGATTTCTGTTTGTTACTCTTTTATATTTTCTATCTCTGTTGAAATTCTCAGTTTGTTCTTGCATTGCTTTCCTCAGCTCAGTGGGCATTTGTATGACTGTCTATTTGAATTCCATGTCAGATAAGTCACATATCTCCATTTCATTATGATCAGCTTCTGGAAATTTATCTTATTCTTCCATTGGAAACATGCTTTCCTGTTTTTTTTTTCATTTTCCTTGACCCTCTGCATTGGTTACTGCATATTAGATGAGAAAACCACCTCTCCCAGTCTTATTAAGCTAGTGTCATATAGGAGATGTCCCTCCCAATCAGCCCATCCAGAGATTTTAGGTGCCTCTAAACTTTTTGTGCTCTCTTTATATTTGTCCAACTTGGTTTTGTTGTTGTTGTTGTTCTTGGTGACCCCCCCAAATTGGAGTGTGTCAATTCATGCTCTTGCCTTGAGAGAGGTATGATGGAAGCCAGTCCCTTGGGATACAGCTGGAGAGGGTGGAGTGTTATATTTGTATTCCACTTCCTTTTTTATTCTGGCAGAGAAGCTGAGAGCCAGAGTTTATCTTCCACTTATTCTGTCTTACATCACCCAAGGAGAGGGTCTGAGGAATATTTCTGTGCTCTGATCAAACTGCTCATTTTGAACCAGGTGATATAGCTGCTAGTTGTTTGCAAGTTTGAAAGTCACAGTATTGTTTTCTGTGGTTTAGGAGACTTGGGAATGTAAAGCTCTTTCAACTCCTGAGCTAGGTGATTTAGGAGCCAGACACTCAGGGTGAAGGCTGTAAAAGTTGAGGCACTCAGTGCATGCAGACACTACTTCCAGGGAGAGTCTGCAGATATGGATTTATTGCTGAAGCAAGCCAGAAATGAAAGTGAAGGGAGCACCCACTCTCCTGCTTGAACAAGCAGAAGTTTCACACCCTCCTAACAGGAGACACTTCTGGTCTGGAGTTATCACTGAAGCAAGATGGAGAGGAAGGTGCAAAGAATACTCACCTTTTTTCTCACACATTGGTGAATTTTCCAGTTTTCCTTCTTTTGTTGATTTCAAATTTTATTTCACTTTGGTCAGAAAAGATACCTAGTATGATTTCATCTCTTTAAACTTGTTGGGGCTAATTTTGTGATGTGATGAGTGCTATATCCAGGAGAAAATTCTGTGTGCTCTTGAGAAGAATTTGTATTTGCTGCTATTGGGTGGATGTTCTGTATATGTGTGTTAGGTCTATTTGGTCTTTAGTGTTGTTTAAATCCACTGTTTTCTTATTGATTCTCTATGTGGATGTTCTATCTATTTTTGAAAGTGGAGTAATGAAGTATCCTATATTATTATACTGCTGTCTCTTTCTCCCTGCAGATCTGTCAATGTTTGCTTTATATATTTATGTGTTCTGATGTTGTGTACATATATATTTATAATTGTATCCTCCTGATTAATCCCTTTATAATTATATAATGACCTACTTTCTCCCTTTTGACAATTTTTTACTTAAATTTTATTTTGTCTGACATCAGTATAGCCTCTCTGCTCTGTTTTGTTTACCATTTGCACAAAAAAGTCTCTTTTATTTATTCACTTTCAGACTATGTGCTTCCTTAAATCCAAAGTGAGTCTTTGTAGACAACATATAGTTGGACTGTGCTTTTTAAAAAATTCTGTTTAGCCATTCTATGTCTATTGATTAAGAAGTTTAAACTATTTGCATTTAAAGTAATCATTGATAGGTAAGAACTTACTGTTACCATTTCTAACTGTTTTCTGTCAGTCTTATAGTCCTTTTTGTCCACCTTTTCCTCTCTTACTGTCTTCTTTTGTGATATGTTGATATTTTGTCATAATATGCTATAATTCCTTTCTCTCTTATTATTAATGTATTTTCTATATGCATTTTCTTTGTGGTAACCATAAAGCAACCATAAATATTTTATAGTTATAATAGTCTATTTTATGCTGATAACAACTTAAACTTTACATACAAAGATTCTACATTTTAATACTTCCCTCACACTTCCTGTTATTAATTTCACAATTTGCATCTTTTTATATTGTGTATTCATTAACAAATTTTATAGTTACAGTTATTCTTAATACTTTGGTCTTTTAATTTTATACTATAATTAAAAGTGATTTATGCACCACAATCAGGGTATTATAGTATTCTGAATTTATCTATATTTTTACCTTTACCCCAGAGATATATACTTTCACATGCTCTTGTGTTGCTGTTCACAATTTTGTTTCAACTTGAACTCCTTTTAGCATTTCTTGTAAGGCAGATCTAGTGGTGATGAATGCTTCAGCATTTGTTTGTCTGGGAAAGTCTTTATCTTTTCTTATTTTGAAGGGCAGTTTTTCCAGATATTGTATTCTTGGTTGGTGATTTTTCCCCCAATGTTTTGAATATATCATTTTGTTCCTTTGGCCTTCAAGTTTTCTGCTGAGAAGTCTGCTATTAATCTTTTGGGGACTCTCTTATATATGACAAAAAATACTTTTTTCTTGCTGCTTTCAAAACCTTTTCTTTGTTTTTTGACAGTTTGAGTATAATGTATTTTGGTGTGTACTTTTTTAAGTTTGTCCTGTTTGGGATCTTTGAGCTTTGTGAGTCTGGATGTCCATTTCTCCCCTCAAATTTGGGAAGTTTTAAGCCATTATTTCTTTCAATTAGCTTTCTGCTCCTTTATCCCTCTCTTCTCCTTCTGTGAATTTCATAATGTGTGCATCTTTCACTTGATTTTGTCCCATAAGTCCTTTAGGCTTTATTTTCTCTTTTTTATTCTTTTTTCTTTTTGCTTCTCTGACTGGATAATTTCAAATGACCTGTACTTGAGTTTGTTGATTTTTTTCTTCTATTTGGTAAAGTCTCCTCTTGAACCCTTACAGTGAATTCAGTTATTAAGTTCAGTTATTATATTCTTCAACTCCAAAATTTCTATTTGGTTCGTTTTGTAATTTCTATTCTTTTGTAGTTTCTTTATGGATATTCTCATTTTGTTCATGTATCATTTTCCTGACTCTAGTTGTTTGTGTATGTTCTCTGGTAACTCATTGAGCTTTATTAACATGATTATTTTCAATTCTTTTTTAGGCCATTTATACATCTCTATTTCTTTAGGGTCTATTACTGGAGATTTATTTTACTTCTTAGTTTCATGCCTAGCACCAATAAATTAGATGAATACAAAAATTACATAAAGATTGCATATCCACTAGATGAGAGCTGAATTAAAACTCTAAGACACATAAGGAAGTCTGGTTATCATTAGATATCTAACAAGTAAGAAAATGCAATATAACAGGAAGGTAAATATTACTAAATCCAGGAGAATAAAGGGAAACCATAATCAGACCATCTTTAATTCAATGTCCCTAGAAGTTAAGTAAGGATTTCAGAACTATAAATTCTGAAAAATAAATTCCTGATTATATGGATTATACTAAATTATGTTGTAACTAAAAAAGGTGGTATTACAGACCAATGTAGAATGTGCATGAATTTAAAAATTACATATAATCTAAGAAATTATCAGAGCCTAAAAGAACAACCAAAGCTTCTAGCCCCACTTTGTGAGATTTAATCTTTTCCAAAGTGGAAAATATCAAAAACTTCATTTAGATATTAGCTTTCTACTCTCGAATCTTAAAGGTCATATATCCTTTTACATAATCGGTTAGAAAGTCCATCAGTTCAGACCTGATTATTATAACTTCCTCAATACCTAGAACTCTTATCATGCATAAAGTTGACACCTATTTATGTTGAAAATCCCTTATTTGGAATTAAACAGGTAGCCATAGAATTTCCTGAAACATAGATATAGAAATGTGCATTATCTATTCATTTTATACTTACTTTTCTCTGTTAAAGAAATGTTGGCATATTAAAATAAATAGAAATGAATATAAAACTAGTTTGGTTATTGTTTTTAGCCCCTATTCTTTGTGAGTCCTAAATATTAATCAAATCATCAATAGAGATATTAACTACTTTTAGTTTTTATAGCCCTTTCTATTACATTTCTTATTTAGCAATAAAATGCATAGTATGACAAATAGCAGATAAAATAAAATACCAGTACATAGTTTAAAACAACACTGGTTGGCACACCAAAAGACAACTGAGCCAGTTCTTATATGTAATACACATATGTTATATAACATATTACACTATGTATGGAGACTCATGTTCCTATACATAGGTAATCCTTTAAGGCAGATTTTATTTATGGCTACCATGAATAGAATAAAATACATTTGATTTCTATATTAATACATTTTTTACCTGTCAATGATCTGAAAGATCTGAGTTATGATTCTGGTTTTAACTAGATTTATTTTTTTATATCTTTACCTTGGAGGTCAAGACATCTTTATGACAGAAGAACAGAAGAAATACTACAATGCAATGAAGAAACTGGGGTCCAAGAAACCACAAAAGCCAATTCCTCGGCCAGGGGTAAAAAAAAAAAAAAATTATCTCTAGGTTGTAAATTTTTTAATTATTTTAAATTCTTCTTTAGTGCACATCTTTTATTTATGGATACTACTTGAAAATTACTCTACATACCATATTATTCTATTTCTTTGCAGAACAAATTCCAAGGATGTATATTTGACCTAGTAACAAACCAAGTTTTTGATATCACTATCATGGTTCTGATCTGCCTCAACATGGTAACCATGATGGTAGAAAAGGAGGAACAGAGTCAATACATGGTTGATGTTCTATATTGGATAAATGTGGCTTTTATTATCCTTTTCACTGGAGAATGTGTACTCAAACTGATCTCTCTCAGACACTACTATTTCACTGTAGGATGGAACATTTTTGATTTCGTGGTTGTGATTCTCTCCATTGTAGGTAAGGCCATTTATTATTCAGATTTTAACTTTAAAGAAAACTAAATCATGCATGTGCTCAAAGATGTTTCTGAATTCTTGAATGTAAATTTACTTTTGAGTAAGTTAGTATAATGAAAGAATGGAGGAACCTTAAAAACAAAACAAAACTCTGTGTCAGAATTCCTGGGTTCACACTAGGCCTCAAAGCCAAATGTTTCTATCTGCTGGAAGGACAACACGCTCATTGACATTTAGTTTCCATGATTACCCTTCATAAAGCTAGTTAGCACATTTATATGTAGATGTGTCCTGGAATACCAATGTGGAATCTGAAGTCACTTTCAGTTTTGGTATGTATGAGATTTATTCTTTGATTAATGATAATATCAATAGCCAAAATTCTTCCTTCATTTAAACTGAAGTTAAGGTTTCCAGAAAAGCCAGCTTCATTTCTTATTGCTTAATAATTGGCAAGTCTATTAAATGCCAATCAACTCTCAACCCACCAGGGTTATGTCTGTGGATCGTGGTAAATTATTTGATACTTCCTCCCCTTTTATTACCATAGTTGTTCTTCTATTTTCTTGTTTTTTTTAAATTTTCTTCACGTCTTGCCCAATATTTTAGGATTGCGTTTATTTCTAGAATTATTAATTTTAAATGGGGAAGGATTGTGGAGATTATTTAATACAAACTCAACTTACAGATGATCAATCAGGTCCAGAAAGGTTAAAGTTTACATAATCTAGAACCACAGTACTGACTGCCACATAACTCTGATTAAATATTTAAAATAAATATTTTAAAAATATTATCACCATAAGGGACACTAAGTTAAGACATAAGAAAAATTAAAATTTAGTTGAGAATTTCACACTAACAAGAATAATTTTGGAAGCATTTCAATTAAGTCAGGAAGGAGAAAAGAGTGTCCCTTTAGACCTCTATTTTTAACAGTGTTGACCGATGCAATTAAAAAAGAAAACAAAGAGGTACATATATTGAAATGATTGAGCAAATTATCTTTATCTTCATCATATTATGGCATTATTTAAAAATGAGAGAAAATCAACCGAAAAGATAAATTCAATTAGAGTTTAGAAGGTACAGATTCTAAATAACATGTTTCACCATTAATAATTGTCTTATATGTGGATAAAAAATTAGAAAATATACTTGAAAAAAGATCTCATGCACAATGCAATGAAAACAAACTAAAATATCTAATAGCAAACTTAACATATAAAATGTCTGTAAAGAAAACTTCGGATATAAAAGAAGGCTGAACTAATTGAAAGGCTTATCTCATACTTGGATAAAAGGGCTCTCACTGTGGTTATAGCCTTTTTTATAACATAATATATAAATTCAATGAAAATATCAATGAGTTTTATGTGATGGGGTGATAAATTGACAATGTAAGTCTAAATGATTCTAAAATTTATAAGGAAGAAAAATTAGGGTGATGAGAGGCAGCTATGTTGCTGCTGCTTATGACTATTATAACATTTATGTTAAGTAAAACTGTTTAAAAATAAAAGTTCAATGGATTTGGATAGTCCAAAATTAAACTTCAATATATAATTACTGGGCTGGCCTGGTGGCGCACTACTACAGTGCTCCGCTTGGGAGCACGGTGGCGCTCCCGCCGAGGGTTCGGATCCCACATACAGACTGGCCGCTCACTGGCTGGGCGAGGTGCGGGCGCAACACCGAGGGTTGCGATCCGTTGCCAATCACGAAAAAAAAAGACAAAAAAAGGAAAAAAGGGCCGGCCCGGTGGTGCACTGTGATAGTGCGCCACTTGGGAAGCGCAGTGGCACTCCCACCGAGGGTTCGGATCCCACATACAGACCAGCCGCTCACTGGCTGAGCGAGGTGCGGGGGCAACGCCGAGGGTTGCGATCCCGTTGCCAATCCCGGTCCGGTACGGGCGCGACACTGAGGGTTGCGATCCGTTGCCGGTCAC
>NW_007731984.1:111807-143820 GCF_000696425.1 Galeopterus variegatus
TATATATATATATATATATATATATATATTATTACTAATTTACTCAGTAAAAATATCACATGAATCAAACAGCAAGTTTTTAAAAAGATGGATCCTAGTGGGAAGTATGTGGGAATAGATTTATAACCATCAACTTGAGTAGCCCATTTTATTCATGACACAAATCTGAGCGTATGAAGAAAAAATAAATATGACTGCATAAAATTCATAATATTCTATGGGAGAAAATTCACCACACACAGAAAAATTTTAAAGTCAAAAAATGAGAACTATGTAAACTTTTTTTTCTTCCTTTTGTCTTTTTTACTGACCGGTAACGGGATCGCAACCCTTGGTGTCGCGCCTGTACCGGGGACCGGCAACGGGATTGCAACCCTCGGTGTTGCGCCTGCACCACACTCAGCCAGTGAGTGGGAACCGGTCTCCACATGGGATCCGAACCCTCGGCGGGAGCGCCGCCGCACTCCCAAGCGGCGCACTCTCCAGTGCACCACCGGGCCGGCCCGAGAACTATGTAAACTTTAAGACCAACAAAGTATCAACACTTCCAATAAAAAACAGCTCTTATAAATCAACATTGAAATAGTGTACAGCTCAATATAAAAATGGGCAAAGACCCATGCAGGCCTAACAGAGAAAGTTAAAAACAATCAATAAGGATATCCAATAAACAAGAAAAATTGTGGATTATTTTTTCCAGAAAAATACAAATAAGTTACAATAATAGATGTTTTTCAATGTCATAAAGGTTTTCTGGTAAAAATTATAAAGACAAATAGTAGAAGGAAATACTGGTGAGCATGTAGGGTGTGGGCATTTTCTTGTACTGCTATTAGGAGTTTTGATTGGTACAGACTTCCTGCAGCTAGGTTTGGCAATATGTAATAAAATTTAAAATATACTGTTTGACCCAACTTCTATTAATGTATTGTCAAAAACAAATACTCATACAACTAGAAAAAATATACCTATTTAGATACTAATTTCAGTCAGAAAAACTGGAAACAGCATAAATGCTATTCTTCAATATTTGGCTATTTTAACAGAATATTATACAACTATTAGAAATTAATTTTGTTTTCCTTTGTATGGAAATATCTGTATGACATATGAAATAATTAAAATAGGTTACAAGGAAAGCTTATAGAACATGATTATCTTTGTGGATGTGTGTACATGTGCTTGCATGGAAAAATTTCAGGTGATTTATATTTCCTTTTTAGCAGTATACTGTATTGCTTGAATTTTCTACATGAGTAGTTATTATTTTTATAATTAAAAAAAATTGTTGTTGGAGGAAAAAAAGGGCCCATGAACTTAGTAAAGAGGGGAAATATTGCAATGGTTCTAATCATTTTCCTGAAGAACTACTTGATCCTTTGCTAAGAAATTTCATTTAGTGTAATTAACAGTCCTAAAATCATGAGAGATGAGATAGTAAATAAAACTGTTCAGTCATGATATTCTTTACCATGGATATTTAAATATTTACTTTTTATACCCTCCCTCCTCACATAGGTATGTTTCTCGCCGATCTGATAGAAAAGTATTTTGTGTCCCCTACCCTGTTCCGTGTGATCCGTCTTGCCAGGATCGGCCGAATCCTCCGTCTGATCAAAGGAGCAAAGGGCATCCGCACGCTGCTCTTTGCTTTGATGATGTCCCTCCCCGCCTTGTTCAACATCGGCCTCCTGCTCTTCCTGGTCATGTTCATCTACGCCATCTTTGGGATGTCCAACTTTGCCTATGTTAAAAAGGAAGCTGGAATTAATGACATGTTTAACTTTGAGACCTTTGGCAACAGCATGATCTGCCTGTTCCAAATTACCACCTCTGCTGGCTGGGATGGGTTGCTAGCACCTATTCTCAACAGTGCACCTCCTGACTGTGACCCCAAAAAAGTTCATCCTGGAAGTTCGGTTGAAGGAGACTGTGGGAACCCATCTGTTGGAATATTCTATTTTGTCAGTTACATCATCATATCCTTCCTGGTTGTGGTGAACATGTACATCGCAGTCATCCTGGAGAACTTCAGTGTTGCTACTGAAGAAAGTACTGAGCCCCTGGGTGAGGATGACTTCGAGATGTTCTATGAAGTTTGGGAGAAGTTTGACCCTGATGCAACCCAGTTTATAGAATATAGCAAACTCTCTGATTTTGCAGCTGCCCTGGATCCTCCTCTTCTCATAGCAAAACCAAACAAAGTCCAGCTCATTGCCATGGATCTGCCCATGGTCAGTGGTGACCGAATCCATTGTCTTGACATTTTATTTGCTTTTACAAAGCGTGTTTTGGGTGAAAGTGGAGAGATGGATTCTCTTCGTTCACAGATGGAAGAAAGATTCATGTCTGCAAATCCTTCTAAAGTGTCCTATGAACCCATCACGACCACCCTGAAACGAAAACAAGAGGACGTGTCTGCTACCGTTATCCAGCGTGCTTTCAGACGTTACCGCTTACGGCAAAACGTCAAAAATATATCAAGTATGTACATTAAAGACGGAGACAGAGATGATGATTTGCCCCATAAAGAAGACGTGGTTTTTGGTAATGTTAATGGGAACTCTAGTCCAGAAAAAACAGATGCAACTCCGTCCACCGTCTCTCCACCTTCTTATGATAGTGTAACAATGCCAGACAAAGAGAAATATGAAAAAGACAAAACAGAAAAGGAAGACAAAGGGAAAGATGGCAAGGAAAGCAAAAAATAGAGCTTCATTTTTGATATATTGTTTACAGCCTTCAAAGGTGATTTATCTGTGTTAACAAGACTCTTTTGAGGAGGTCTATGCCAAAACCCTTTTTATCAAGATTCTCAAAAGCAGCACAGTCACTAGCTCTGATTCCCTAAGACAGGGGGCAGCATTAGTGGATGGATATTTTTGCATTGGTGAATAATTCTGTAAAAATTGTAAGAGTAATTCTGTAGGTATTATTGATTACAGCAAACAGAGGTGATTTACATTGTTTTTTTTTAATAAATCAGAAGATTATGTAGAAAATTTTCACATCTGCCTTGTCATCTTTTCACAGGAATTAATCATTCATGTTTCCCATGTAAATACAAACATACACACATATAAACACACAAACACTAATATGAAAATATCTATTATTTGGAAATCAATAAAAGCATTTTGCCTTGGCTTTGCAATGAAATGCCTGATAGATGTAAGGGGCATTAGTAATGAATGTTTAGTTAAAACATCTTGTTATTAGGGAGCTAGACTCTTTTATCCATGTAGAGGTCACTCTATATTTTGAGGTGCTTAAATTTATTCTACATTGCATCAGAACCAATTTATATGTGCCTATAAAATGCCATGGGGTTAAAAACATATATAGTCTCTGTTTCAACAAATATTTTTCAATCATCTTGACTCATATACCAACCAGGATAAGACTTACCTTTAGAGTCCTGTGCTTCATAGCCTATCATTTTTACATTCCTGTTCACTCATACATAACTACAGAACTTGAAAATTTAGTTTATGTACATATCACATTCCTCAAAAGAAAGAAGTGAAGATAAGGAAAAAAAAGCAATTGACAAAAGCTCTGTTTACTATTATTTTTACCATCTAACCCTGGACTGTGCTGCTCAAACATACAATTAAGGGCCCGACTCAATCTCTTTTGTACATTTTTCTGCTTTCTCATGGAGAGAAAGTCATGCTTTAGCTCTAAGCAAAGTTGATGTTTTCCTTTAATGAAATGCTTCCTGATATGCAATTAGCTACTCGATATCATGGTACATGTTTGGGAAGATAATGACTTGGAAACAGTACTTACTACTTCACTTGTATACCATCCTAAATGTGTTTGGCAAGCTGTCAAGTCATCATATATGTCAGGCTTTCAACACAGATTTGTGTTTAGTCTGAACAAAAGAGCATTCAAATAGGAATTTTTGCCAGCTTGCTTTCTTGCCATGAACTTACTTTCCTAAATTGTAGAAGTTATTCTTTTGGACCTCTATTTGTTCATCTATAAAATGAGGTTGTCACTTTCTCCTTAGAATTCTATGATACAAAGTATATTTTGCATCAATTAATAAAGTACCCTGAACTTACAATTTACTAAGCACATACTGATTTTGTTTTAACTGTTGCCATTCTACCAAAGATTGGAAATCTAGTTTTAAAAAAACAAACAAAGCTTGTTAATAGTAATTTGAAAAGAAATGACCATGATGCATTTTTTCTTGAGTTTATTCCAGGAATATGAGATCTTTCTAAGTTATTCATGCACAGGCAAAAATTGAGCTAAAGTTTTATTTAGAAGATTTTATGGGAGTTTTTGAAGCACATACATAAAACGTATCTCATTAATTTGCTGTTTAAGTTAAAAAATACCAAATTATATAATAAGTACTCAAAACATTTTTTGTTCTGTCTAGTTAAAAAGAAAGGTGATTTAAACATGCCTATAAAAGATGAGAGATATGGGTAGAGAATGAGAGACAGAGAGGAGAAACTAAAAAACAGACGTGAGAAAGACAGACAAAAGCAAAGAGACACTTCCACAGAACTTTAACTCCTGGGACATTTTTAAACTGTGAGTTATTTTACAGGATCCATACAGAAGAGTATCACTTCAGACATTTGTCCTATGGTATGTGTGTAATTAAGTCTAGCGCCAAAGATTCTTTATATCTATGTTTAATCATTCATCTTAAGTTATTCAAACTACTTTTTAATTTAATATAAAAGGTACCATGCAGTGTTTCCCCAGACTATATAGAACATTGCATCAAATATCTGCTAAGCCTGTTGAAAATAAGCATTGACAATTTAATTAGGGAACCATACCACATATATTATTACATTTTTAGGATTTTTAATATATTTAATTAAGAAATTAACATCACCTTATATTTGAACACAGTCCATCATTATTTTAAACCCATATAAATATAATTGTATTGTGAATATTTATATAATACTGTATAAAAAGATGTTTGGTGTGCAGTATATATATAATTTACTGTTTTTACAATATCTGATTTTTATGAAAAACAAAAAATATTGGCAACTGGTTCCTCAACACAATTTCTTCTCAAAAAGAAAGAAAAAAAATACAAAGTTGCTTTTTCCTATTTCATGTTGAACCTATTTCATGCTGAATATTTTTTTAAAAAATATAACATGGTTAGGTTTTGTATATATGTTTTTGTTCTAGGAATGTCTATTTGTGACTTTTTATCAATTAAAAACAATATTTGGAACTAAAAGCTTATCAAGTACAGTGTAAGCTTGATGTGAAATTAGACTTTTCTTTTTATGTAGGTTACTAGTTGTACTGATTGTGAATTATCACCCTCCAGAAGGCACTGTCATACTAATATTTAAATTATGCAATCACTGGACTTATTCCACCTAATGATATACAATGACAGTTACACTGCAAAATTTAAATAAGAACGAAATGGAAATCAACAGATTAGAAAACAAATCCATACATACAATTTAAATGAAAATGGGAGAATCTCATCTTACTGTTTTGACTTTTACCTAGTTTGCAAAAGATATAAATAACTTTGTGTTATTTCCAAATAATGATTGTTGAAAATCTCAACCCGAAATCTTTAGCGCGATTTTATAGAATTTTGATAGCCTTATTAAAAGGAGTGAAGATAAAATGCATATGTAAATAAAACATCCCTAAACAGCAATTTTGGAGAAACGTTAATGAAAGTAATGAAAAGAGGCCCATCTAAATTAGGATGGCCAAGTAATTGGCCTGGGTTTAGGACCTATGTATAGATGCCATAATTATTTTAATGTCTGTGGTTTATTATGTTATTATATTCTTGAGGAAAACAATCAAAAATTGCTTTATGAAGATATATGAATAGCCATGAATATAATAATGCTGTTAGCATAGAATTCTTTACAAATTTCTTGGATCTATGAATACTCAAAATGTTTGAGTTTGTCAAAAATTATATTGTAGTTTTACTTGAGACTTGTACATTGTAATAGAATCTAAAAATAAAAATCGTAAAATATACAATTATGTTTACATGTATTTTCTGTTTCGGTGAGAATAACCTTTATGGAGGTAAATTCAAAGTATCTCTAAATAAGTTGCAACAACTGATAGGTTTTTTTTTTTTTTTAAATTAAAAGATGAACAGCTTCAAATGTCCTCTATAAGAAGTGTTTCTGGATGAGAAAGATGGGGAAAAGAATACAGAGTTCCAGAACAATTCATTAAAATCTATAAAAGGGTTTGTACTGGAGGAGAAAACTGAGACAGGAAATTAAAATATATGGACATTTAGCCACATGGTGATATATACTTCTTCTTTGTGTAATAGCATTGAGGGGCAGTGTAGTATACATGTTGATTTAAGAGCTTGGGTTTTAGAAGCAGAACTATATTTGAATCCCCGTTAAGCCATGACCCCCTGCGCTTCCTCAATACATTATTTAACTTGCATGGGCCTCAACTTTCTCATCTGAAATATGAGGAGATGAGTATACTTCACAATATGGTGGCAAGGAATGAATGAAGCAATCCACATGAAGCAATTAGAACACTGCCTGACAACAAAGAATCAAGAATTGAATCAGTACTAGTAGTAGTTGGGGTGGCAGTCAATTTGCCACCAAACATGTAAGTACCCAGCTGCATCTGTCACACAGGAGAACAATGGACCTTTTGTAAATGTTAAATAATGACAATATTTCCTCTATTTTATGTAGCTAAGTGTAAATATAGTACCTGAAAAAGTCTCATGCATCCTATTGGTAGGCAGTGAATATTTAGTGATGTGGAGTATACATCAAAATATTTCAAAATTTAGCTATTTGGGGGATTTTGAATTCAAACAACATGCTAAAATCAGGAAACATACACTTTACAAAGGTTTAGCTTATTTCAAGAAAAAAAATGGAAGTGGTTATTGCCATATTTAGCTAAATGGTTAGTACAAACCTCTTTCATTTTAGCCGTGAGCATCTAATCTTATTGATGTTCTTTAAGTAAAGTACACTAAAAATAATTGCTGCTATGCTGGGCCTTTATTTCAAACTTGTGTTATTATAATAGCATGCAAAAAGGCATAAAATATTCCTAGAAACCTCTGTACTGGTAGCTGTGATAGTCAATCTGCAAAATAAAATTATAGTCACTGAACGATACCATAATCCATCTCAACATAACTGACATGCTGAGTTTCCTACAGCAGAAAAGCAAAATTCTTCCATACTGTCGATAACACTATACCACAAATGAAGTAAAATAAGCTGCAGGGTACATAATAATCTTTCTTAAGGGAAGGTGGAATTACATACTAAGTATAGCAGAAGGGACTTTGCTGCAACAGCATGTGATGCACTCAGGAAGGAAAATATGAATAACTGATAGTTACAATCAAGCAATGGAGTACACAAGCTACACTTAGCTCTACTCCCATTACCCTGAGAGCTGTACCTACATTAACAATTGATCTGTCTGAGAAAAAGCTTATTCTAAGATTTATGAGGCATCTGGAATGTCTGTATCATGTACGTTAGCTTGAATCTCCTTTAATATATTTTTATAAGCAATCAGAATGCAAAAAATAGGTAAAACAATGGACAATAAGCATATAGAAAGGGTTCAGAGCTTGTTAACAATTTTGAAAATCTAATAGAATTGAGCAAATATAAATCTGTTCCAGATGTAGTATTTGCTGACATACCCTAATTTTTTAAAAATTTATTTTCTACAATACAAAATGTCTTCAACTTAATTAACTTCCTCTAGGTAACTAGAAAAGCTTGGAATGTCTTTATAAAACAATCCGAATAATAGAAAACAAAACAAATCATAGAATCCACTTAATCATAATCTTTTTAAGAAAATATAATTCTTTTCTAAAACAACATCATCATTCATTTCTATTTTCAGTGATATATAAAGTGCAGACTTTATGGAAATACATGTAGTAAATATTAAGAACCTTCCCCCATTAAATTATAATTATTTCCAAATACTTTTAAACTTAACCTGGGTTTCCCTGTGCTGCTTTAAGGAAAAATATTCTTTTACTTGTGTCTGGCTCTTCTGTTGTTGAAGAATCTCAGGATTTATTCCCTTGTTATGTTTAAATATCTTCTGCTCTATTATGTCCATTGAAAATATTTTAATATGTGCTTTCTCCTGCCCCTAAGCTGCTCCTGGGAACTAGCAATCTTTATATGAGAAAGAACATCCTACTCATATCTGGAAAGCCTGTCATTCAACTCTGATACACTAATTTCTTCTAAAAGAACTATAAAGTACGTAGGGTGGGAGAAACATGTGTCTCCACATAGAAGACATAGATAGCTATACCTGGGCTTCTTCCTTACAAAATTTGTGAGATAATGAATCTAAACTAAATGTGTGATAATTTGTTATGAAGAATTAAAACATAAATACTCTCTCCTCTACTCCAATGTACCATGCTAATGCATGGAAACAGATGAGCAAGTGACAGTTAGAAAAGGTTATTTTATCAAATCACAGTGTTTCACACAGACTGTTAAAGTAAAAAGAGGGACACAAAAGAGAAAGGTTGCCACACTGATCCAACTTACAAAAGACTGATGTATAAAGCAAAGGCCAACCTTTTGTTAGAAATTTAAAGGGGGGATTTTCTTTCCTAGTTACTGTACTGTTTATGTCTACCATTCAGTGCACACCATGCTTGACATCAAAGCAATTTATCTATCAAATTTATAATCAGAATCCAAAGAAAGTTATAATCTTAAGTGATATTTTCTCCAAGTCAATGAGAATATGAAGCATAATTGATCAACTCATTCCTTTGAAATGTAGGCCAGAAGAACCTACAGCAGATGTGCTCCAAAAGTTTTATGTGGAACATGAAAGAGTTTGCCTATCAAATACATTTTAAAAAACACGATTGATTGTATGTGTGTGTGTGTGTGTGCACGCGCATGTGTGTGTGTGTATACACACATTCAGCCCTCCATATTTGTGGGTTCTGCATCCACAGATTTAACAAAACATTTAAAATAATAATAATAATAAAACAATAAAAAGTAATACAAATAAAAAAGCAACATAGTGTAACAGCTATTTACATAGCACTTACATTGTATTAGGTATTATAAGTAATCTAGAGATGATTTAAAGTATACAAGAGAATGTGCCTGGTAGGTTGTATGTAAACACTACACCATTTGCAATGTTGGTATCCATGGGAGGTTCTGGGTACATTTTTATATATAATGTACATATGTGCATATATATGTATATATGTGTACACATACATGTATATATGTATAGAGAGAAAAAGAGAGAGACTGTGTATATAGGTACAGACATGAGCCACATAACGATGCCTTGGTCAATGATGGACTGCATCTATGACAGTGGTTCCATAAGATTATAATGGAGCTGAAAAATTCCTATTGCCAAGTGATGTCATAGCCATTGTAAAGTCATAGCGCAACTCATTAACTGTACTATGTTTGGCTATGCTTAGATATACAAATACAGTTGTGTTACAATTACCCACAGTATTCAGTATGGCACCGTGCTGTACAGGTTTGTAGCCTAGGAGCAATATGCTACACCATTTAGCCTACGTGTACAGTAGGCTATACCATCTAGGTGTTTGTAAGTACACACTGTAATGTTCATAAAATGACAAAATCACCTAATGATGCATTTTCAGAATGCATCCCCATTGTTAAGCAATGCATGAATACACTCATATATCACATTAGGTAAACAATAATTTCCTTTTCAGTGATTGGTATCACAATCCACCCAGTTGTTCATTCAAGTAACACCTCCACGTTCATTTATGAAGACCTGTTCATTCTATCTTCTAAATATAATGCAAACCCATCAACTTTGCTCAATTTCTACTACCAACTCCTAATCCAATCCATCTCCACCTCTGACCTCTTTATAATACAGTACAATAACCTCTTTATTCCATCTCCCTAAATCCATTCTTGTCTCACTTCCAAATCCATTCTCAGCAGAGTAGCCAGAGTGGATTTTATGAGATTGGGTTATATCACTGAAACTCTGTAATGGTTCTGCATTGCCATTATGATAAATTCTAAAATCCTTAGTAGGATGTTTACAACTCTACACCATGCCTGCCTCTCCTGCCATTTATCTTGCCTCTTTATCTACCTTACTCTGTGTGCTTGTCTCAATAGTCTTCATTCAGTTTGCAGGGCCTTCACAAAAGAAGTAAAAAAATACAGTGTATGCTTAAATAGTCCATAATATGTGCCAGTGCTTTCTGGACTGAGAGAGGCTATACACATGTCTTTCACATGATAGACTCAGTGTAAGTATGAAACTGATTGTCAACTGCTCACAAAATAAAAAGAATAAAGAAAACAGGCATATTTAGGACTTAAGTTAACAACTAATTTTCCTAAACAGTTTTAACAGTAAGTAGAAAAAAACTGGATAACCTAAGGTAGGAAATAAAATCTGAAAATAAAAATTTAAGTGTACATTCTACATTAAAGCCAGACATTTATTCCTCTAAGATCAGGATTTCTCAATATTGGCAGTCTTGGTATTTGGGCTGGGTAATTCTTTGTTGTGGGGGCTGCCTGTGCACTGTGGGATTTTTAGCAGCATCCCTGGTCTCTAACCAAAAGATGTCAATAGAGACCCGCTCTTCCACCAGTTATGACAACCAAAAATATCCTTAGGTATTGCCAAATGTTCCCTGCGGGATGAAATCTTCCCCAGTTAAGAACTATTGCTCTAGGATGCTGTCTATCAAAATATGATTTCTGGATGACCTACATCACCTTTGCTATTTGTTAAAAAGAGACTGAAACTCACCCAAGATCTACTGAATCAGAAAAGGATATCAAGGATATCAAGTGCTCTCAATTTTCTCTTTTTAAAAAAAAAATGCTAAAAATTCAAAATTTCTCTGTGAGAAATTTAGGTAATTGTCTTTTTTTTTTTTTTCCTTTTTTGTCTTTTTTATTGACCAGTAACGGGATCGCAATCCTCAGTGTTGCGCCCGCACCGCGCTCAGCCAGTGAGTGGGAACCGGTCTCCACATGGGATCCGAACCCTAGGCGGGAGTGCCGTCGCGCTCCCAAGCGGCGCACTCTCCAGTGCGCCACCGGGCCGGCCCTAGGTAATTATCTTTAAATTTAGGTGTCTTCCTTTTTCCTAGGAAATAAGCTTTGAGTACATTCAGACTTGATAATTATTTCTGTGGGTAATCATGAGTTTCAGTTGCTATTTTTACTATAATTACACAGAACAGTCTCAAAGGTGGGGTCACTCGTTTAAGTAGACTTTTTTTGATGTTCAAAGTGTTATTGCATGTTATCATTTGCACTCTGAAACAATTAAGGAACACTTTTTTGAGGAAAACTGATTCTATATTAACATACAATATTTTAAATCAGCTTTTTAAATCCTAAATGAACAACAAATGGGGTTTTATTTTATTACATATGGAAAATGCATATTTAAGTTTTCTTGTGGTATTGGTGCAAAATATATGTATATATAACTTCCTCTTCCTTAACTTGTTGGAGAGAACAGGACTGAAGCCATGTTGGGATCTAAAACGGCATGGGCTTTAGGAAAACTTTAAAAGATCCAGCTTTTTTACTTAACATGCATTTCTCTGAGTTCCTTCCTTTCCCATGGTTACTTGATATTTTCAACCTTGGTTACAGGGCAGTTCTGGCCTTATTTACATAAGTGTAGAGCTGTTTTCCAGACCTTGAAAAAAAAAGGAAGACATCAATAAAGCTATGCTGATTCCACCCCGAAGTAAATCAAAATCTGGCAGGACCCTGAGATGACACCAAGGACAAGAACAGAAGCCAGATGGAGCCTTGGCAAAGTTTTGTACCTGGCTCTTTACATGCAGCCCCCGCAGCTCATTTCCCACATCACATTCCCTCAAACTCTTCCTTAAAAACCCCTCAGTAAATCTGAGCCTAGGAGCTAGGTTAGCCTACCGTCTCCTTCAGGTTACCCGTTCTCAATAAAGCTGCCTTCACTTTCCACTGCTGTTATCATATCTGCTAAAGGGAGTCTCAAAGCTGAAATGAAAGAACACCAGACAGTAACCTGAGTTCACATGGAGAAATAAAGAGCACCAATTATAGTAACCAAATAGGTAAATATTAAAGAGCATAAATGTGGCTTTTGCCTGTAATTCTTTTTTTTTCCTATATGATTTAGAAGACAACTGCATAAAGCAATCATTTTAAATCTGCATCAATAGGTATATAATGTATAAAGATATAATTTGTATGACGTAATAGCATAAAGAATTGGGGAGGGAAAGAAGATGTAGAGGAGCAAAGGTTGTATATTACTGAAATTAAATTAATATTAATCCAAATCATACTGTTATAAGTTAAATGTTAATTGAAATCTCAGGGAGAAAACAACTAAAAAGCATAGCAAATGAAATGACAAGAGAATTAAAATAGCGTAGTGGAAAATATCTATTTAACACAAAGAAGCCAGTATAGGATGAACAAAGAGGAAAAAAGACATAAGACATAAGGACAATAAATAGTAAAATGGCAAACAAATGCTAACTAATCAGTGCATTGGAATGTCAATCTTTTCCTATTATTTTAGAGTTATTTATCAGAGAAACGCAAATTAAAATAGCAATTGAAATATCACTACCCTACCACCAGAATTGCTAATTTTTTTAAAAAACTGACAGAAACAAGTGTTTTCAAAGATTTGGAGCAAAAAAAACTCTCATGTATTGCTAGTCAGAATATATATTTGTACAACTACTCTGAAAATACATTTGTCAGTATCTATTAATGCTAAACATGTATACATATGTATTTATATGTGTATCCTATGATCAGAAATTCTATCCCTGGGTATACATACATACACAGAAATGAACGTTTGTAGTCATTAAAAAAATGTATATGAATATTTGTAGATGCTGTATTCATAATAGTCTCAAACTGGAAACAATCAAATACTCATCAAAATTAAAAAAGATAAATATTGTAGTATAGATATACAGAAAAATACTATGCAGCATTAAGAAAAGACAATTTACTAATAATACATGTACCAACATGGAGAATTTCACAAACTTAAAGATGAGCAAAAGAAGCTAGACAGAAAAGATTGCATATCATTTGAATTAATTTATAAAGCTTAAAAACTTATTTATCATAATAGAAGTCAGAAGAGTGGAAAACTTTGGGCAGGTTATTGACTCAGAAGGGCAAAAGGATGAATTGGGTACAGGAAATGCTTTCTATCTTAATATGAGTAGTGTTTACCTGGGAGTATAAATATGTGTATTTGAACTATACGATTTTCTTACTGTACTATATGTTTATTATTCCTCAATATAAAATAAACAACAATGACATCAAACAACAAGCCTCTGGGTTACTGAGATCAGCCACCATCCCCAGGGGGCTCCAACTGAAATGTCATCTTAATCAATCTGTTTCTTGCTTCTCCTTTGTCTTTGGTTCCTAGGGATTTCCTTTAATTTCTTGCAAGGTTGGCCTTGCATTCAAAAAGATAGTTATTAAATTTTACCCAATAGATGTTTTATATCAGGATTTTTTTTTCAGAATACTTAGTTATCTAATTGTTGGGCACGAAATAGACACTAAGTGATTTCCTGTCTAGGAATATTCTATAACTTTGTGTGAGAATCATAAAAATTAAGGTCATAGTAATGAAAGTCGGCCTTCCAAAATAAATTTACTCTCCTTTTCTAAAGCCTCCCACAGCAAAACTAGAAATGCCCAGAACAGTAGCACGGAAATGAAAAAATAAATATCCAAGGAGACTCACTAAGCCTGAGATTTAAGTTTATAAATCTAAATAATGTTTTAATTCTTTTATGTGAGAATAATTATTTGATAATCCAATTGAATCCAATTGAATGATCTTCCTACCACATTGCAAGTGCGTTTTACTAACAGCACACAGCCATCTGAGGACTTAGATGTACCATAAATGCATTAATCATTTATCTTTGGAGGAATGGCTTGAAACAAAGAATGTGATATAAACAGCTTTCCTTTCTCCAACATGCAATATGTCTAAAGGTTTTTCCTTTCTTCATTATTTAGAGAGCTCATTCTCTTTATGATCTATATCAGACCAGAAATTACCTGATGGACATAGTATGGACACTGTCCCTAAAATTAAAATAAATAAATCAATCAATCAACATTATCATTTCCTTTCTTTACATAGGCATCTAATCCATCAACAAATACTATTGGATCAACCAATAAATATATACCAAGTCTATACATTTCTCTTCATCTCTACCATCTTTACCATAGACCAAACAATAATTATCCTTTGCCTAGACTGTTGTAGTAGCCACTTGACTGATCTTTTGACTACACTTTCGATTCCCCTCAATCTATTCTCCACAGAGCAACCAACCACAGTGATCCTTTTAAACTCTAATTTAAATCAAGCCACAACCCTCATTACCCCAGTTACTATGGTCCTTCAGAACTCCCTATTGCACTTTGCATGAAAGGAGACTTCTTGCATTCTAAAGGGCCTTACATGATCTGGCCCGTGCTTCACTGTACTACCCCATGTCACAGCATCCTCTGCACAAACTCACAGTGCTTAGCTCCGCTGACCCTCTTTCTGTTCTTGGACCCAATAAGTCCGTTCTTGCCTTAGAGCCTTTCTCTTGCTCTTCTCGACCTGAAATGCACCTCTGATTCAGAACATGGCTACATCTTTTTAGATTTCAGCTCAAATGTTTCCTCCTCAGGGTTTCCCTGGTCAGCCTGTTTAAAGAAACCCACTGCCCTAGACACCCTCTACCACATTAAACTGTTCTGGTTTTATCTAACATTTACTATTATCTAAAACTATCATGATTTGATCTATGTATTTACTTGTTTCCACTTCATTGACAAATGTAACTCCGTGGGTTACAGACCTTATCTGTTTTAGCTAACTCCATGCTTAGATGACCTGACATCCAACAGATGCTCAATAAATATTAGTTAAATGGATTTTTTTAGAGCCCTGAACTCAGTCAATTTGCCTTAAAATGAAAACCTCTGATAGATAATCTCACAAAAAGTTCAGTGTGCATTCATAGTTCAGTGTTACCTATTCCATGAGTCTGTGAATTTAAGAGAGAAATCCTGGGAATACATGACAGTATGGGATGGGAGAGGGATCTCAGAGGAGGGCTTTCCTGGAGCCCCTCATTCATGTCACCTATTTGGGCTATGCTTTGCTATTTTTGTTTGTTTCATAAGAGAAAAGCAAATTACATTCTAAAATCAGCCCATCAGCAGATAACCACAAAAGCAATGCCTACCGATGGTGTGCTGGTAAATGTTTAGTAACCAGCTCTCTTGGAGGAAAAAGCTCTTATTTGTATGCAGCTTTTGCAGATTTCCATGATGTAAGTACTTGTACAATGACCAATTTCAAGCAAGCAACCTGAAGCCATTGAACACGGATTTAGGAGAAGATGTGAACCATCGCCCTCTCCAGCTGCCCCCAGCACACACCACTGACATCTACCCTGTGCCAAGAATTGATTGATGTATTTTATATTCTGTTTTTCCTATCTTAGCACAACCCTACAAACTGACTTGTTAGTCACATGTCAGAAATGAGAAAATAAACTTGGGTAACGTGCCTAAGGGTACACATTATGAAAGGGGTAAATCCAGAGTTCAAATTCAGACTCCAGAGACCACATCATTCTTTTCAGGGAGTGGTAGTCAAAAACAGCCACCACCACCAAAAAAAAAAAAAAAAAAAGCAATAGACAAAACAAGAATTTTAAGGGTCAAGCTGTTTCTTAAGATCGTGGCTATTTTCTGAATATGCTGGATGTTTCACAGATGAGGCACATTTTATTTCCAACATCAACTATATGGAATATATAATTAGATGGATTGAGAATCCTAAAAGTAGAAGATTATTTAGAATTCAGTACACCAACAAAATCTTGGGAATCCTGTCCTTGGAAACCCTGTCTGTGCTCCTCTTTCTTCCCTTCTTTGCTAGCTCCTTTTTTTGCTACCCTGTCCCCATTAACATCCTAGACATCAAGGAGAACAGACATTGAAAGCAAAAACTATGTTTCTATTTGTTAAACAATTCTGGTAAAAAAAAAAATTTAAAAGATAGATCAGTTTCCAGGATAAAACTTACAATGAGGTAGTGAAGTTCTGTCTCTTCGGAAGACAGAGTCACTACTACCTGCCAGGAATAAAAAAGAGGAGGAGGAGATTAGTCTCAAACATTAGCACATATCAGAATTACCTGGAGAACTTCAAAGGACAGATTGCTAGGCTTTACCCCAGGTCCACAGTGGGGCCCCAAACTGGCATTTCTAACAAAGGATGCTGAGGGTTTTTGTCCAGCAACCACTCTTTGAGTATGGACTCTCCAGATGCCAAGTGATTTGAATATGCATTGCAGCTGGAAAAGGCCTGGACATGAGCCCTGCTTCTCAAACTTTACTGCATGTTACAATCACTTGTTAACCTTAAAACCAATATCTGGGTCCCACCCTGACATTCTGCTTTAATTGGTCTAGGGTGCAGACTGAATATTGGGATATTTTGAAGTTCCCAATGCAATTCTACTGTTTAGCTTAGTTCAATAACCAGTGGAAATTGCTTTGGATTTCAAGTCATAGGTGCTATATTCTTTACACACAATTCTCAGTGCTCTTTCCTAAAGCCAAGCCATCCAAAAAGCACTCATTCCCTCAGTTTACTAGTTTGTTTCGAGTGTGTTGAACAGGAGAAGTTGGAGTGCCAACCCAGAGGTCCAATAGACTGTGCCTCAGCTGAGTGCAGAAACTCACCTTTGGGTCTAAGTCTCTGCTACTTACTGACTGAGTGACCTTACTTATTTGAATACGACATTTAACTTCTCTGTTTTGTCTCCCATTTCAGATAAGTACAGATTATTATGAGCAGTACATAAAAGAACCTGAAAAAATGCTTGGAAAAGTTTAAAACGTCATAGAGAAGAATTGTCATTAGTTGATATGATGACAGTGGTATTTATAGATGGTTCACGATGGACTATAAATTAGTACATCTCCCAGTTTCAAAATATAGTCTCAGATAATGCCAAATAATAAAAATGTTAAAGAGTAGCAGCTCAAATGCCACTTGCTTGATAAATTTCCTTTAGTCCAAGGTAACCAATGTGATTATAATTCTAAACTACAACATGTAACAGCTTTTTCTACCTTACAGGATTCTCTCCATATAGAATTCATCCATTGAGGACAGAAGCAATGAATTCTCCACGTACATGCTCACTTAACTAAGTGCCAGTTGCCTAATAATATATTATTTCTCTGCATATGTGAGACTAAAACATTGTTAGAGGCAAAATGATATTCAGATTATTAAGATTATATAAAATGCTTTAAAATAATAATTTAGTAAAGAGAGAAATTGTGGTTTCATTTTGGCCTGCAGGTTTTTAAAATTCTTTATACAATGGCCCCATCTTCTGGCCAATGAGAGAGTTTTCAGGCTCCAAAATGCAGTTAGGTCTCATGTTCCACATATAAACTTAGTCTAGTTTCAGAAAAAGAACGAGATAACTTTTTATTCAGAAAAGTTCCACACACTTGACTGTTTTTTTCCCTTGAGAATTCTGCTTTGTCTATTGTTTAAATTGACCCCATCTTTCTAACGCTGTCATGGAAAAGCAGATGATACCATCTCGTATATGTTTTGTTCCCTCTAATCTCCTTTGTCATTTCTTCCCATTCTTACCTCTTGGTTCTTCTTCCCATGACACCCATGAGTTCTGCTACTACCCCTGAGACTTCATGCAGACTCATGCTCTCAACCCAACTTGTCATTCTAATTTGGAAAAAAAAAATTATAAAATTTATGCTAAAATATCAATAAGAAATTATGAATAGCTGCACTAACAAAGTTTGTCTCCTAGAGATGGAATGTCCAGCAGAAAGAAAAACTCTCAATAGATCTAGATCCAGTAAGTATATAAGACCTTCTGGGGTATAATCCCATTCATTAGTAGGAATGAAGACCTACTAAGAAGCAAAGTTAATTTTAAATGAATATAAAGGACATGTATTTAAATGAAAAAAAAAAAAAACCCCATTTACTCTTTGGTTGTAAATCTTACAAACATGTTTTACTCCCCGTCCCCAGAACATACAATGTTCCTTTGGCCAACATAACACAATTTATCCATATTCTTTAGTTCATACAATATATTAAAACAGACTATTTTAAACAGTATTTCAGCATCTATCTGAGCCTTAACAAATATAATCTACTGGTTCAATATTACTGAGTATTAAAATACAGAGTTAGGTTGTGGTATTTTAGAAATTCAGATTGAGGCTTCTTGTCATTATAGCTGTTGTTTTGTTTTGCTGTTTTCTAAGAAGAACAAATCTTTTTTTGGAATACGGAGGCAATGACAAACTTAAATAGCAACTATATTTTATGCTTTATTTATAGAAATTATGATTTACTTGTGTATGCATTAGAGTATTCTGGGCCACAATAAAGGGTATTATTTTTACCACTACATATTGAGTCTGTCAATATATCTCTTAGCATAAAGTATATGCTAGAAGTTAGCTGAATGATAAAAAATGTTGGAAAGAAATACCATACCTTCTTCTCTGTCAACTTCTCTATAAAAAGTATAAAACTTCTCTACTGTTATATGCTACAAATGTGGTAGTGAAAACACTTAACCTCTTCTAATACTTTAATGTTGAAATGTTTTAGATAGTTTTATAAAAATGAAAAGACAAGAACCCATTACTTAGAAATTATAATAAAGAAAACTCTAAAAAAGAATAAAGGAATAGGATATTAAAAAATCCATTATCAAAATATTCACCAAGGCTCATTTGAACCTCCAATTTTCATTAACTCACTAACAAAGTCTTATATTTTCTGAAGTTCAATGTATGAAGAAGAGAAATGATAGCCAATGATTTTTTGTAAGATAATCAATTTCTTAAATATTAAATAGCTATTTATTGATTGCCTACTGTGTGTTAGGTACAGTTCTAGGCACTGAGAAAAAGAAGCAGTGAACAAGACAGACGATAATTCCAGTCCTTAATAATAACAACCACAATAACAGTAGTGGGTCCTGTGTGTACCAGATCTTCAGTGATCTCTTCATCCGCTTTAGTCCTCGATTAATATTTATTAATTAATACTTATGACAAATTTCTTCTTAGGTCCTTCCCTGTCTTTGTTTTTCTGCACTTTCCTCACTTGTGGTAAGGAAGTTCACAACACCCAAGTTTATTCTAAGTAATATGACAGAGAGGAGGTTTGAGAGTGGAGAGAGTGTCGACAATTAGTAGTGTTCTGTTATAAATTTCATGTGCCTGAGTCCTTCTCCTCAACCCCAGTTGTTAGAACAGCTCTGAGCAAAACTCGGCTTTCTGGAGATTTAGTTTCATCTTCATGCAGTACTTACACGGTAATAAGATCTGTACTTAAATGAGGTCTATCATCTCAGTCTCACTTGAATGACCTGAAGAGTCAAGAAAACTAAGTGACACAAAGT
The DNA here is from genome assembly GCF_000696425.1 of Galeopterus variegatus. NCBI lineage: Eukaryota > Metazoa > Chordata > Mammalia > Dermoptera > Cynocephalidae > Galeopterus > Galeopterus variegatus. The sequence goes on from NW_007731984.1 coordinate 131,365, forward strand.
AAGGCATGGATCAAGCAAAATAGAACAGTGAGGGAAAGCAGGTCAGGAACACCTCGGTAGACAAATATAAGTTCCAAAGATCTCACTGTAAAGGGTCACCTGCAGGGTTGTCGCTTTGGACAGAGAGTATGTGCTTTGGGTGTGTCTCAGAAGGGAACGGGGCTCTGGGGAGCTACATCCTCTTACTCGTCTGTATCCATACCTGGTTTTTATCCATGATGCTGCTTGTTGCTGGCTTGGTATAAATTAAAATGAGAGCAACTGTGAACCCAAATCTCAGCACACATTCACTAGTCATTGATCTCAGACCATCCTTTGCAGTTTGGCCAACTCAGGCAGTCTTCTGAAACATTTCTCCAGGCCAGAAAAACCACACCAGTCACTTCAAAGTCATTTCATTGCCTGATATATTTGGGGAACACATTGCACTACAGAAATATACATTTAGTATTTCCTTAATGTCTAGTATTAATTCTACAGGTTACAAAAGTAACATGTGTTTTTTGTAGAAATTTGAAAAACACAAAAACTCAAAGAAAAAAAGTAAAGTCATATTCCCTTGAGATAAAAAATTACTGCACCTTGATGCACTTCCTCCCAGCCATTTTTTCTATGCAGATAAACAAATTTGATATTTGTGTTTTCATGTGGTCTGGTTAGGGTCATGGTATTACATGGTAACCCAAGCATTTATTTGTTAAAACTGTCAACTGCCGGTTCAGTGCAGGAGTTGGTTCATTTTACAGAGCTCATTCTCACTCTCCCGCTCTTTTTTTCTCTCTATGTCTCTATCTATCTATCTATCTGTCTGTCTATCATCTGTGTCTCAGCAGTGAAGGCATTAGTGCTGATTTAAACAAAAAAAAAAGTCCTGGTCCCTAAGGCCACATATGAAGGCTATACTACTTACTTTATTTTACAAAGGCAGACAGGAGAGCAAAGCTGGATTTTGTGTGCTGCTTCTTAGCAGTAACAAAGACAAAAACATCAGGTGGCCTGCTTCCAAATGTCAATCTACCAGGGAAGAGACTCCTAAATAAAATGTGTACAAAAACACTCAAACTACAGATGTTTACTAAACTAGCTCTCTGGTCCGGAGGGCAGGTCCCATGAGATTCAGTTTCATCATAAGCAGCCTCACGTATCTGTTTATGTATTTTCCCTATGATCACAATTAAAATGTGTGTGTACGTATATGTATTTATAATTATTTCCCAGAGAATAAGAGAGTACGTGTTTGAAAGTATTTCTACTTATTTTAAACATTTTTCAACTCTTTGAACCCTTATAAGTTTATGCATATATAAATTTATAAAAATGTCTAGATGCATATGTATCATACACTAATGTCTCTAGGTGGTAGGATTGGGTATGTTTTCTTAATTTTTTGTACTTTAATGAATTTCATTTTTTGTCTAACTTTTAAAAAACTAAGTATGAGTTGCTTTTATTAGCATAGAAAAGAGATATATTCTAGCTTATTCAAAAAATAAAACTTGTAAAATTAAGTTCAACAAACCAGTCCCCCTCTCCCCACCAGCTGTGTTTGTGTCTATGTTCCAGTAAGTGGCAGGTGGAGGTGGTGATAAAAGTACAGAGAGGAGCAAACCCAAAGACATTTGTCTTTCTGAATATGGCAGCGATATGAATAATTTTTTCCAAGTCTCACGTCTGTGATTTTTGTGATTTCCTTGCTTCAGTCAATGGAACTTGGAAAGCTTTAATCAAAACTACAAAGTGACTGGGTAAATAGTGTTCTACCTGATTCTGAAGATATTTCTGAAGATACTTGAAGGCCATACATTCTTAATCATTAAAAAATGATATAAAACTGCTCTTCCAAGAGGCCAAGGCTTATAATAAAATTTTTAAACCTATATTCAAATTGAAGAAAATATTCCTCTCTGCAAGAAACCTTCAGCAAATAGATTAGAATGTGAGTTACTATAATATTATACTACTGATTATTCTGTCTGCATATCCCAAGTAAAAGAATTTTGAGGAATCAGACTATTTTTGATGATTAATCTGAATAAAATAGTCAAAGCCATTTTCGTTATTATTACAAATCTCTCTTGACATGTACCCAGGAGGTGCTGATCAAAAAGGCAGTTTTATATCAGGAGAGGAGCCAATTGGAAAAAAGGCATTACCTAGAGGACACTCCAAAATCAATATCAGAGGAAGGAGGTAATTCCCAACTTACAAGTAAAGTGGGAGGAACAACAGCTCTGAGTTCTGATCAAATGAGTTACTGACAGACAATCTGAGTAAACAGATGTTTGGGAGTTGAATTGGAGGATGGGGAAGGAGTGAGGTACCAATGTGTGAGAGGCCAGTTCAGCAGTCTTGTGACTATGCACCCTCCACAGCTGTCCCCTTCTTGTGGTTTGGCATCCTTTGCAGGGTTGGAAGATGCCCGCTGAGCATCCCATCCTTCTTGGCCCAGTTGCATCCAATCTCCTCCATGCCTCTATGAAACTTTCTCAGATCACTTCAGCATACAGGTGTCACACCTGCCTCTGACATCACAGCAGCTGCTATCTCTACCCCTCATTTGGCAATGAATTGCGATTGCCTTATGATATATTTTGTACTATGGTTTTATTTTTACTTAATGCTTAAATTTTCATTTGACTTTCTGTAGTTGTGTCTAACATGAATTTATTAGACTGTGAAAGTTAAACTTTCTTCAATATGAAGATATGTATCTTTTATTCCTTTATATTCCCCTTCTAATCCAACACAGAAATGTACTCATTATAGCTACCCAAACAAATACATATTGTGGGACCAAAATATGATGTATTAATTCACTCTTCTTTTTAACTAGGCATAAACTCTAAGCTGGTACCGGGTCGCTTTGTGAAACCATCTCCGAAACTGTCAAATGTATACACTCAGAAATAATTGTTGATTAAATTTAATAAGGGATACAGATGCAGTGAAGAGTTACATTCAAGAAAGTAACATATGTCAGTTAGAATTCTTTGGTGACAAGCAATAGAAACCAGCTCTGGCTAACTTGAGCAGAAAATAAGGTATAATAAGGATATTTTGTAAGATAAAGGAAAAGCTGAGGAAGAACATTCATTAAGTAAAGGTGAGAATGAGATTCTAAAGGTCCAAGTAGCAGACCTGTCAGAATGCCACCATCAAAATAAACAGACTCTGGCTGCTTATTTCACCTTTGTGTTCACTCTGCTCAAGTTCTAAGTTCCAGGAGAAAGAAAATCCAGTTGGCCTAATCTGAGTCATTTGCTCTTCCTCCCCTTGACCAGCAGACAACCAGACACGTTGTGCAAAAATGAGGAGAGGTAATTTGCCCAAAGTAAATCTGGTATGCTTAGCAAAAGGAGAATAATGGATATTAAGCTTCCAAATAACAACTAGAAATATTCATGTAAATTATAGTCCAATGAATATAACTGTGAGACTTTACAGATCAGGGTTCATTCTGATGAATACATTCTATAATCATTTAGAAATAAAGCAGGTAAAATGATCATAGGGCAAATGGGCTTATTTAAAATGGGAACACTATACTGAGGCTTAACCTTTTTTTTTTTTTTTATTCCTTTTTGTCTTTTTTACTGACCGGTAACAGGATCGCAACCCTTGGTGTCGCGCCCGTACTGGGGACTGGCAACGGGATCGCAACCCTCGGTGTTGCGCCCGCACCATGCTCAGCCAGTGAGCGGGAACTGGTCTCCACATGGGATCTGAACCCTCGGCGGGAGCGCCGCCACGCTCCCAAGCAGCGCACTCTCCAGTGCGCCACCGGGCCGGCCCTGAGGCTTAACCTTAAGACAGAGTTGGCCCTACCATGAGAGTCTGAGCTTTGGGCAGGAAGCACAATCAGGTCAGTTATGAATGCAGAGGTGGGCAAGTTGCCAGGTGAAGGTGCCTTCAGGACCCTTCAGTCCTCACTGTCTACTTGTATACTCCTTTGAGGTCGCACTGGTAATGATCCTAACTGGTTCACACTGAATGGGAGCTTTGTGTGGGGAGGGTTAGTGTTTGATGGGGAAGATGAGAAGAGACAAATAAAAAGCAATGCTGTACCTTTCACGGGTCCCTAATGCTCAGAATTGGTTAAACCAAGTGTCATCTAGGTTACACTGAAATGCATTCAAGGACACAATCACTGGGTGAGATAAGCTGCCCAGTTACTCCTCAGGCATCTCCAAGTAAATGCAAAGATCTTAGAAATGCTTCTGCTGCTGCTGCTGCTGCTGCTGCTGCTGCTGCTTCTATTAGATATCTGGATAGAATCATAAATCTACAAAACATTTGCCAGCTGATTTTACTTTGGAAAAAAAACAATACCTTAAGATGAAGAATAAATATAACACAAATTGACTGCATGTTTTTTTAAAAAGAACAATTGATCTAAAAGTATGTGATTCTCATGTTTGTGTTACTTCTCACTGGTTTTATTATCCTTAAGAATAATAAGTAGAAAGCTTACTCTGCAGAAAGATTCTCGTTACTCTACTCTTCATAGTAGGGTCCAAAGCTTTAATGTCTTCTTGGAAACAAACAAAACAATTATTCAGAAAGTAAGACTCCTTTAGAATGAGGAGAGCTAGTATTAGTATTTACACATGATAAAGAATGATTCTGGTTGCACATGTTGTTCAGAACTGAGCAAGATATTTTATTTTGCTAGTTAGTATAATAAACCTAGACAAAAAAAGAAGAGGACAGGACAATCAGAACATAAAGAAGTGAAGACAAGAAAAATTAGCATATTTTTTCTTTGTAGGTAGAACAGTCAAGAAACAGTTGGGTATTTGCTCTATATTTCTGATAAACGCAAGAATCAAGAAGACAGTTAATCAGTCTTATTTTCATAGGCAAATATAGTACTTAGCAGTTCAGTTAGAAAACAAGCATCACTAAACTTGTTGATCAGAAATCTTTGAATCCATGGTTAAATATTTTGAGCTCAATCTCTAAAAATGATGTTTATACCTATTTATTTCCTGCTGGGGAACAATTTAATGTGTTTGCAATTATTATACTTCTTGGAGAAAAATCATTACAAAATAAGATGAGGAAGTTTTATTTTTATGGTGCTCCAAAGATTAGGTAGGAGAATGAACCCATATATTTCCTTTTTATTCTACCAACAAGCCATGGAATAAAAGAAAATTTAAGAGATGTGCTCTACTGCAAAAAGAAGCTCACTACTGTCAGTGTAGACTAAAAAAGAAATAAAAATATAGAGCAATTAAGACATTGGAACATTATACCTTCCCCACTATATTTAAATGTTTCATCCAGTGCACACAGAAAATACACACTGTCTAATACTTACTTCCCCTCTGTAAAGATAGCATTGGAGACTCCAAACAAAAATAGGTGAAACATTTTACACGCCCCACAATCACTGTTTAACACGGGTATTGCTATTGGCAGACATTGAAGCACTTAAACCCAATTTAAACATGGCCAGGAAGTGGTAATATGAGACTGAAGAGCATATTAAAGGATTTTTAATTCCATCTGCAGACATTAAACCAATATGGAAGCTAGCAATTTTACTAACTCTCTATAGAGTACTTCCTACCACAGGAAAATAAAAGAAACATGCTATAAAAATATAGAAGTTCTGTAAAGATGTTTTTACAATATAAAATTTTTTCTTCAGAGAAAAAGAACTTACAGCAAATCCCCAGAGCTATAAACTAGGACATAAATAATTTTGCTTTATATTGCTTTGGGGGGTATATAAAAAGTGTGTGTGTGTGTGTGTGTGTGTGTGTGTGTTGGTGGGAGGCAGGGTGGAGCAAATAAGTTTAGAAGAAATTGAAATCTCAATGCAGTTTCCAAAGCTCCTGGGGATGATTGACCCTAATTTTTATTTCCAGGAAGTGCTGCCTGGTGGCAGCGATATTTGTGACTTCTTGGTCAGCTGATAGTTAGAGCTCCTGTTTCACACAAAGGTACCAAATGAGGCAGAGACCATCATTCGGCTTCATGTGTCAGTACCACTTGATTTGCTATCTAACGATGTCGAGTTCCTGGTAACAGTGTAGGGGATGAAAGATCTTTTAGATCACAGTAGAGCAATTAACTTGATGAAATTGCTTTGGGAAAACCCAGTCTTAATCTGTAGAGATATAGTTCAAGTATTTGCCTCCAGGAAAAGCCAAACTTATCTCAACTTGAAGATTTCTGCTAAACATAAAAATATCAACCACGAAATGTGGAAACAATGATGTATTTTGAAGTCCCAGAAAGATTATACTATGCTTTTTTAAAAGGATAGAAGAGAGTTTTAATGCAGTGAACAGTTAGTTCTTTCTAAGATCTTAACCAATTTATCAAAATAAGTAGCTGAATATTATTAGTTCTCTGATAGAGCATTCTGCTTAGAGAGATATTTCATTAGCCTATTTTTTTCCTCTCACTGGATTCAGGCTAAAGCTGTCTGCAGTTTCAGAATAAGATGAAAGAACTTTAAAATCAACTTACAAAATACTAACGCTACCTTAAACAATAAACACAAGTGTATTTCAGTGTCTGGTATGCTCCGGGTGCTGTTTTAGGTGCTGAATGAAAGGCAACTAATGCTTGCCCGCCTGAGCACACATTCTAGCTAGAGGACGTACACGGGATGAGGGAGCAAGAGGCATGTCTGAAATTTTAAAAAGCTAAACAAATAATTGAACAAGAAAATTTCAGGTAGTGGTTCTAGAATGAAAGGAAATCTACTGGTATAAGTTTTAGAATGGAAGGAAACCAGGGTGCAATAAGAGAGATTAACTGTTGGGGGACAGGGCAGGAGAGGGATCAATTGGATTAGTTTACTAGGGAAACACCTCGCTGAGGAGGTTGTATCTGATGTAAGGCTGGAATGACTAGAAAAAGCAAGTCATTCAAAGACCCAAGGTCAGAGCATTACAGACAGAGGGAACAATACAGGCAAATCCCTTCAGATAGGAAAGAGTGCAGGCTATTGGAGGGAAAGAAGCCTGGTGTGAATGACAGCAAACGGGACCAGAGATGGGACGGGCCAGACCACGTGGGCTTTGTATAACTAGATAGGAGCGTTGAGTTCTCTTCTAGATGTATCAAGCAGTGAAATGACATACTTTAATTTACACTTCTTAAAGATGATCCTGGGTGCTAGCTGGAGAAGGAACAGGGAAAAGTGTCGAAGCAGAGATTGTAATTAGGGAGCTTTTGTAATAGCCTAAGCTTAGAGATGATGTGAGCCTTGGAGGAGGGCAGGGGTAATATGGGAGAGATGTAGAGAGGCAAAATGATTTTTTGAAAATGGGTAAAATACCTATTTTATAAGCTTCCTTTCATACATTCACTTATGCATTCGAACATTTGTTGAGCACCTATTTAGTTTCTGTTTTGTACTTAAAATACGATAGTGGGAAAAAAACGTATAGAACAACATTTTGTTCTATTTTATTTTTTTTATAACCAAGTTTTTATTGGACATATATTTTTAAATCTCTTGCATAGTAATTACTCAGAATTACTCAGGTATGTGGTAACTCTGAGTTTTAGCCTTTTTTTTTTTTTTCCTTTTTTTTTTTTTTGTCTTTTTTCATGACCAGCAACGGGATCGCAACCCTCAGTGTCGCACCTGCACCGCACTCAACCAGTGAGCGGACCGGTCTCTATATGGGATCCAAACCCTCAGCGGGAAAGCCGCCGCACTCCCAAGCACCGCACTCTACCGAGTGCACCACCGGGCCGGCCCGAGTTTTAGCCTTTTAAGGAACTTCCTAACTGTTTTCCAAAGCAACTGCCTCCATTTACATTTCCACCAGTAATGCATGAGGTTCTAGTTTCTCTGCATCCTCCTGAACACTTGCTATTATCTACCTTTTTTATTTTAGCTATTGTAGTGAGTGAAGTGGTATCTCATTGTGGTTTTGATTTGCATTTCCCTAGAGACTAGTGATGCTGAGCATCTTTTCATGTGCTTATTGGCCATTTGTATGTCTTATTTGAAGAAATGTCTATTCAAATCCTTTGCTCATATTAGGTTATTTACCTTTTAGTTTTTGAGTTGAATTCTTTATACATTCTGGATACAAGTTCCTTATGAGATAAAAGATTTGCACATATTTTCACCCATTCTGTGTGTTTTCACTTTCTTAATGGTATCCTTTGGAACACAAAAGTTTTTAACTTTGATGAATTTTAATTTATCTTTTTTTTTTTTTTTTTTGGATTACTTGTGCTTTTGTTGTCATGTCAAAGAATCCATTGCCAAATTCAAGGTCACGAACATTGATCCCTGTGTTTTCATCTAAGAGTTATATAGTTTTAGCTTGTACATTTAGGTCTTTTGTATGTAGAGTGATGTAAGAGTCCAGTTTTTTATTCTGCATATGGAAATTCAGTACTAGCATCATCTGTTGAAAAGACGATCCTTTCCCCCATTGTATGGACTTGGTACACTTGTTATAAATCAACTGGCTACAAATATAAGATTCATTTCTGGGCTCTCGATTCTGTTCCACTAATCTCTATGTCTGTCCTTATGCCAGGACCACACTGTCTTGATTACTGAGCTTTGTGGTAAGTTTTGAAATCAAGAAGTGTGAGTCCTCTAATTTTGTTCCTTTTTCTGGCTATTTTGGTTATTGGGGGTTCCTTGAGATTCTATCTGAATTTTAGGATGGATTTTTCTATTTCTGAAAAAAGAAAAAAATGCAGGTGAGATTTTGATAGAGATTACACTGAATCTACAGATCAATTTTTTAAAAATTATTCTAATTTTGGGTTCTGATCTACTGTGAATTCAATTTTGTATATGGTACAAGGGGGATATCCATTTATTAAAAAGATCATTCTTTCCTTGCTGAATTGCAGGAGGACCTTTGTCATTAATCAGTTGACTGTATATACATGGGTTGTTTCTGGATTGTATTCAGTTCAACTGGTCTATGTGTAGAACAATATTTTAAAGTAGATTAGAAAAAATAAATAATAGACATACTATTTTTTTAAAAAATATAAAATGTTTTCATTTGCTTTCTTTTAATACCCCTTTAAATAAATAATATACCTACACTGCAGGGGGAAAAAATTTGAAACTAGGAATAAATAAACGCACAAAATATACAGAAACTAGAAATCCCTAATAAACTAGTCAGAGAAGATTACTGTTACTACTTTCCAATAAAGCCTTCCCCACTTTTTCTCTTGCTTTTAGCTTCTGTTTCCTTAATGACAATAATGCCTGGAAAGATGTATTAAGCTGGAGTTAGGAAATGTTGGTACGCGATTGGAATCTACAGTACTTCATAATTGTTTCATCAAGCAGTAGTTAAGGGATTATGCTCTAGACTTAGTGATGGTTGATTAGAAAACAAAGCCTGAGTTGGTCTTAGAGCAGCAAAAGAGAGGGAAATGGAAAGTGAGTTGGGGAAGGGAGCGAGCAGACTGAGGTGGTGCATGATGGGGCTGGCCTGCTTCCTGAAGACTCACGCTGGATGGGTTTGTACAGGCCTTATAGCAGCACTACGCTTTGGAACTGTGTGTGACGGGAGGGAAAGGAGAGGCTCCTTTCACCTAGTCACCTATTCACCTGCTGGCTCCCTCCTCCCTCCTGTCACCCCCTAGACAGTTTGTCCTGTGGAGATTTAGTACCCTGTCTCACTGGTGGCCTGGGCCTCCTGGCCCTTTGACAGCCGCTGCAGAAGCCATATCCCACGGCTATGGCATAATGCTTCACAGGAGGCCAGAAGTGGGGAGCAGAGCGAGAGACTCCTTGCAGGGCCTCAGCGTTGTGTGACCATCCTGTGTCAGTAGCAGCCGGGATGGCCCAAACAAGTAAGTAGCTGAGGTTCCATGGCATGTGGGGCTGAGGGGTAGAAGGTGAATATAAGGATTAGTCATACAACATAGCACTGAAGCCAACTTACTTTTGGCATATTCTGACAAAAATCTAAGGTTGTCATGTTCTTTTTGTGTCAACTTCCATGTTTTATGCAAAAAAAATATTTTATCTCTAAATGTTGCAGTGAGCAGGACTGAAGCCGTGTTGGGACCTAAAACTGCCTGGGCGCTAAAAGACTTTTAAAAAGACACAGTTTTTTTTTTTCCCTAGTATGCATTTCCCTGAATTCCCTCCTTTCCCATGGTTATTTGATATTTTGAACCTTGGTTACAGAGCAAGATGACATTATTTACATAAATGTAAAGTTGTTTTCCAGTCAGCCTGGAGCTGTAGGCTTCCAACAAGACACATACTATCCAGACCCTGAATAACCGAGGAAGACATCAGTGAAGCTGTGCTGATCCCACCCCTCCATCAGAACCCTGAGATAACAGCAAGGATGGGAGCAGAAACCAGACGGAGCCTTGGCAAGGCCTAGCACCTGGCTCCTTGCACGGAGCCTCTGCAGCTCACGTCCCCCTCCCTTTTGCTTTTCACTACCCATGTTCCATTCCCTCCATCTCCTCTTTAAAAACCCCACAGTGAGTCTGAGTCAGAGAGATGGTTTTAGTCTGGCCATTCTCCTTCAGGTTTATGGGAGAGAGGAGTTAGCCTAACACCTCTCCTCAGGTCACTGGTATTCCTGAATAAAAACTGACTTCCATTTTCACCCACATTTTGACTTTCGGGTTGTTTGTTTTTATTTGGATGTAGGCAGTCAGACTCAGGTTCGCTAACAGATTTTGGGGAGCTTCAGCAAGGAACTGAGTGCCCTCCAGTATCATAAACACAAAATTGCTTTAGAATTTGAAATATATATGCCTATAGATTATATTTAAATATATGTATATATTCTTAAAAATCTCTAAACAGTCTAACTTTTTCTCCTTCCAAGCAATTCTTAAAACAATTTCTTTTCTTGTAAAAGACAAGGACATATTCCGTCTTGGCAAAGGTGGAGAAGCCCATTGAGATGAACAAACCTGGCCATGTGGTCTTCTCTTTTCCCCAGATCCAACCTGCCGGAGTTAGATCCGACCCACTTGACATGCTTTCAGTAACGACAGTGAGTGTCGAGCCAGTCTGAAATTAACCAGGCATCCAGCCCATTGGCCATGGGCCTGGAGATTTTTATACTCCTCAGGCAGCAAAAAATTGTCCAACTACTCTCGAGTCTAGCAATTTATGTGCTAAGATTTATAGTCAGTATTTAGGTAGTGTTTTGCATGTGTGTTTAGTTTGATGTACACGATCCCTTTTCAAATCCTTTCTAAACTTGAGTTTGAAGCAAATTTTTACATTAGACTTTTTTTCCTTCTCATTAGTCCAAAAGATACTGGGGTTTCAGACTATAACTAGTTATAGCCCAGCCTTGTAACACCAAAGTCAAGGGTTTGGATCCCCATACTGACCAGCTGCCAAAAAACCCACAAAAAAACAAAAGCAAAAATAAATAAACTACAACTGTTTGGCCAGACTATCAATAGGCACTGTTCTGGTTTTAATTACACCCTTTTTATTTTTATTCTACTTCAGTGAAAATGATGAGATCATAATAAGAGCAAACCTGTGGGGGGAGGGGTCTCTCTAGAATATGCCCATTGTGTACTTCTAGTTTCTGTACTCAGTGGGAAAAAAAAAAATATGATCCCAGAATAAAACTTTCTTTTTTTTTCTTTTTTATCCATTTGTTTATTAAGGAAACTAGTAAAATTTCATTAAGTAGTGAACTAAATGCAGTGTACACATTGTCTTATATATAATAATTAGAAGCAGACATAATGGCACCAGAAAGCCATAAAATAACCTAAATTTCTTCTCATAGCCCTTACCCTAGATCCCTGCATGTAGGATGTAACGTAGTAATAATCCCAAATGTATACATCATGTACAACCAACAGAAAACCTGATGAAGTAATTAGGCAGGTATATTGGACTCTTTTGTGTTGCTATTACAGAATACCTGAGACTGGGTAATTTATAAAGAACAGAGGTTTATTTGGCTTACGATTCTAGGATAGATGCTTCTGGTGCGGGCCTCAGGCTGCTTCTACTCATGACTGAAAGTGGCAGACAGACAGGTGGTCTAAGCAGATCACATGGTGAGAGGAAGCAAGAGAAAGAGAGGGGGGAGGTGCCAGGGTCTTTTTAAGTAACCAGCTCTTGTGGAAACTATTAAATTGAGAACTCACTAACTACCCCTATCCCCCAGGGAGAGCATTAATCCATTCATGAGGGAGCCACATTCCGTGACTCAAAGAGCTTCCGACACTGCCACACAGGTGATCAGATTTCCACATGAGTTCTGGGATGACAATACATCCCAACTCTATCAGAAGGGCTGTCCTTCTTTCTCTCTCCTTTGATCCTTCCCCCTTCTTGGGATTATAAAATGTGAAACTCTGTTGGCCATCTTCTGAGTGCACTGCTCAGGATGACCTGACCTCTGGGTTTCCCAGTTGCAATTGTCATTCTGTCTTTTTTTTTTTTTTTTTTCATTAAATTTTTATTTTGTCAATATACAATGTATATGGTTA
>NW_007731985.1:0-20095 GCF_000696425.1 Galeopterus variegatus
AATATTAAGTGAATAATATTAAGCGAGTCAGGCAGAGAAAAAGAAATACCACATGTTCTCACTTATTTGTGGGAGCTAAAAATAAATAAATAAATTCACACACATACACACACACAAAATCAAAAAACCGGGGTCAGGCGGAGAGGAAGATATAACAACTACAATTTTTTTGAAGTTCTTACAACAAGCAAATGGAAAGGACATGCTTGGGTGGGAGGGGGGAGAGGGAGGAGGGAGGGAGGTTTCGGTGATGGGACATAATAATCAACTACATTGTATATTGACAAAATAAAAATTAAAAAAAAAATTTCCATGAGTATTTGTACTTAAATTATTTCCTGATTGAGAAAATACATGATACAGCAGCTGCCAAAGAGGTATGTTCAAAACTGGTAATATAAAGGGTGTTTGTGGCAGCATCTTTGTAATAGCTAAACAATTGAAAACAGGTTATGAAAACATAATAAATATCCATCTATAGTGGATTAGTTAAATAAATTATACTACACTCATATAATGAAATACTTTGCAGTTCTAAAAAAGAAGATGGTAGACCAATATGTACTGATATAGAAAAATGTCCATGATTTATTGAGAGAACATCAAATTGCTGCACAAAATGAACAATATAATTCCCTCTGTGTGTGAAAAAGTATGCAAATCTGTTGGGTTAGGTGGGAGAAATTCTGGAAGAATATACAATAAATTGAAATGAGTGTGATAGGAGGGGGGCATTTACTTTTCACATAATAATCTATTACATTATTTGAATTTTCCCTTCATTAGCATGAATTATTTGTATTTCAAAAATTAAAATTTCTTATCTATGTATTACATCTTTCTCATATATGAGTGTGTGTATATACATACAGATACACAAGGGTACTTCAGAAACTTCATGGAAAGATTCATATTATCTTTTAATTTTATTTTTCTATTAACTTTTTGAAGTTGCCCTCATGTGTGTGTGTGTATGTGTGTGTGTGTGTGTAATCTCCACCTTAAAAGCAATATGTCTATAAATGGCTAATGTTTGGTTAATGCCTCTACATGCAAACACTTTGCCATACTTCTGCAGTTCACCCAAATTTCTTTGATTACCAGAATGAAAATCAGTCTTATACAGTTTTCATAACTCATTTATGTTTTTCAAGAAGCAAACAAATTGATGAGTGGGTTTTAAGTGTTTGCTACCCGCACCATTCTTTGCCCAAGCTCATGAAATATTACAGGAATGCTCAATATTAGAATGGATAGAAGTAGAACTCTTCTGGTTGATTTCAGAATGAAGTCAGAACTCCCCTCCTCCTTTGTTTTGGAGCAGCCTAAAATGAGGGTGAGGGGTAGAAGGGTGGGGAGGGTGCATCCACTGAACATTTGATGTTCCAGGGAGTCCAGTGTGAAACCATTACCTCAAACTTTATCATCAGATCATTTGGTTAAGAGAGTTCCTCAAAGCCAGAGAAGCTCCAGATCTAGGATTCGAGCAACCGATGTGAAATTTTGTACATATCCTGTAGTTTCTTTTTAGCCTTGTGTTGCTCCATATTACAAGTACAGGAACCATGTTGTAGTCACATCTCTGACCACTCACAGTGGCTAACAGAGTCCCTTACATTTATAGATAACCAACAAGTGTGTAGTTAATTAGTGGTTGAATTACATTGAATAGGTTAGATGATTTTCCCAAGATCATTCAGCAGGTAAATGACATGCAGGAACAGTTCTTGAAACCCTATTCCCAATCCGGGCCTCTTTGAGTCATACTTTTCCTAAGTCATTTGCCACATGGCATTTAATTTAACTTTAACTTCTATATAATCTGAAATTTCTTTCTAGATTATTGTTGATTTTTGCAATTTCCTTTAAGTTTAGGAAACATAGTAAGCTATTTTGCCATACTCCTCTTTTCTGCATGCCTCAGTTTTTAGAGAATATCTATCTCAGTTCATTGTCTATTTTCTTCACAGTGCAATTTCCTTTAAGTTTAGGAAACATAGTAAGCTATTTTGCCATACTCCTCTCTTCTGCATGCCTCAGTTTTTAGAGAATATCTATCTCAGTTCATTGTCTATTTTCTTCACAGTTCTTTTTTTTGGGGGGGGGGCAGCTGGCCAGTATGGGGATCTGAACCCTTGACCTTGGTGTTATCAGCACCATGCTCTAACCAAATGAGCTAACTGGCCAGACCCTTCACAGTTCTTATCATAACTCAAAATCACTTCATCTTTTTACTTATTCATTTTGTTATGATTCTTTGACTAAAATGTAATCTCTATTAGGTAAGAGACCCCATTGTTTACAGAGCCTCTCTTTTCAATCATGGTTGCATTATTGAATGTTGAATGTTTCAGTAAAGGTTACATTATTCAGAGAAATATTCTCACTGAAAATATCTAAAAATGCTGTATTAACAAGTTTGTCTTAAAGACATGTAAGACGTGACAAGGTAATAAGGTCTACAGGACAAGAGCAAGTAAAAAGTGGGGATCCAGAGAAACAACTTGATTATAGAGTGCTTAAGTTGCCTTTGCCCCAAGGGTATTTTTGCATCCTGTCAAATTAGAGCTATAGTTTTGGCAGACTCTTTGAGGGTCTCCAAGTAAGAGAATATAAAAAGGCATCCTGCCTGCACTGAACTGGGCTCCAAAAGGTCCCAGTCTTCAAAGGGCAAGTGAACCGGTAGTAACTATGTCTCTACCCATCTACCCCCTGCTCCCAGGGGAGTGCAGTGAGCGTCAATTTGCATCTTAGTCTGTTCAAGCTGCTATAAGAAAATACCACAAAATGGTGCATTATAAACAACAGAATTTTTTTTTTTTCACAGTTCTGGAGGCTGAGAAATCCAAGATCAAGGCTCTAGCAGATTCAGTGTCTAGTGAGAACTCACTTCCTTATAGATGGCACCTTCTGTCTGTGTCCTCATGCAGTGGAAGGGACAAATGAGCTCCCTTGGGCCTCTCTTTTGGGCACTAATCCCACTCATGGTTCACAGTTTTGGAGGCTGAGAAATCCAAGATCAAGGCTCTAGCAGATTCAGTGTCTAGTGAGAACCCACTTCCTTATAGATGGCACCTTCTGTCTGTGTCCTCACGCAGTGGAAGGGACAAATGAGCTCCCTTGGGCCTCTCTTTTGGGCACTAATCCCACTCATGGAGGCTCTGCCTTCATGACCTAATCACCTCCCAAGGCTTCACCACCTAATACCATTACCTTGGGGGTTAGAATTTCAACATATGAATTTTGGACATTAATATCCAGGCCATAGCAATCTGGCTCATTAGAGGATGTAAGAGAAGAGGAAAGAAAAACAACCTGTCTCAGAGATGTTGTGGCTAATATTTTTATAGATTTGCAACCCTTACTATGCATTGTTGTGGTTGTGCAAGGATCTTCAGTCTATGAAGTTTATTTGAAATGGTTCCAGACAATTAGTGCCTCTAGGTGTCTGACAAAAAAACAGCATATATTCTTTCTGGAAGAAGGCACCCCATGCTAGGCCTCAAGGAATCCTCATGACTAAATACATGAGAAAACAAAGCACTATGTGTGAATACTAGAAGAAACATCAGTCAGAAAGGACAGGTCTCCAGACATCAGATTGTAGAAAAATCAGTCAGAGGGACTGAAACTATTATTGCCATTTTTAAGGAATTAAAAGACAGATTTGAAAACAACTACAAGGAATAGAAGCTATAAAAAGTGACACAGAAGATTTAAAAAGTACCACCTTATAAATTTTTAGAAAAGAAAACTTCAAAAACCAAAATTAAAACCTAATGGACAGATTTAACAACATATTGATGATGGTAGGTCAGTAAAGTATAGAGCAAGTAAAGTATAGAGCGTAGAATGAAGAATTCTAGTATATATTAAAGTCTCAGAGGAGAATTGAGAGAGGATTAGACAGAGGCATTATTTGAAGAGGAAAAGACAGAATTTTTCTCAGTTGAAGAAAGACACTAATCCATAGACTCAAGAGGCCACCTCTATTCCCAGGCAGAATAAATAGAAAGAAAGTCATCCTACCCATATCATTGTGAAATGCAAACTGCTAAAACCACAGTGCCTGGCATATAGCAGTTGGTCGACAAATAACTTTGGGTCAGAATACCTTGTCCAGTTACATGACATAGGCCAAGTTACTTCATCTCTTTAAACTTTAATTTCCTCTTCTGTAAAAAAGTACAATAATAGTATTTGCCTCATACAATTATTGAAAGAACTGAGTATTTAAAGCATGTGAACAATGCTTTACATGCAAAACATAATAAATGTAATCCGCCTTTTTCATTATAATGCAATAAATAAAATGACTATTTGGGTAATACAGCATTTATATATAAAAATTTTCCTAATTTATTTTCCTTATTTTCTAAAAGTTTACAACAGAAGCACTTTGCTGGTATAATGTATTTCTCTCAGAACTAAAATTATTTTAGAAAACTTGGTAAATGAAATATTATACAAGCTTTGGACAGACTCAAAAAAGCAATAATGATTAGAATTATATTGATATATTGTTTTACAAGTAAAATGCTATAACATACATCATGCCATGACCTACTTTGCCAACACTACCAGCTTCTGAACAATGAGTAACCTTCTGCAGGATCTCAAATCACAAGCCCAAGTTAATTCAGAAAATGAGGACCAACTTCATTAGTTAGGACAATATTAAAATCAAATGAAAGACAGCCATGACTGTCTAACATTTTTGACATATTGCCTAACTCCTCCTCAAAGTAATGACAAAATGTTGGTCTCAGTTGTCCTCATGCAATATAGAGTGAATATTGATAGACGCAGGGTAAAAAAGGACAGTATCAAGAACAGTATAGATAAGATTTAACAAAGTACAATTTGAAAGTGTGCTTCTATCCGTGATAGTGGTAGCAATAGCCATATATCATAATGACTACTGATTCAGTGAACATTTATGTAGCATCAATTGTTTGCATCAGATTGGTCAAGGACCATTTAAATTTAGTATTTAAATATTACATCATTTCCTTTAATACTTTTTAGCTTTGCAGTACATTCTTTTGTAAGGCACGACCACCAAAAACACAGGATCTCAGGGCAAAGACAATGCATGCTTCTAGGCTGCTGCAGAGAAAATCATGGTGAGTAACATATATTCATCTGGTCTTGGCTGCAGATCTGTTATCATGTGACTGACAAACAGGGAAGGAGAAAGAAACCTTGAGGTTATTCTAGTGCACAACACACACACACACAACACACACATACATACACACATGCACACACACTACACTGCAAAAGAAGACATTATGGAAGCTAATGAATAAAACCAGTCCAATTGCCACCTTACCACACACCAAGGACTACTGGTCACCTTTGAAACCAAGGCCAAATCAACTGACGCTAAATGAAATGGTTTCCTGCTTACTGGGTTTATTATATTAGGTCCCTTATAAAAGAGACTGTGTCTGTTTTATTTCATTTAGATAGAAGAACAGTTGGACACGTCATTAGATTGCCTTTGAATTTGACCTTATACTTGTCCTTTTTTAAGGTAAAGAATGGCACATTTTTCAAGAAAAGGAAATAAAATTTTTTCAAGATGGAGACATTGAAGTCTAATAGATGGTGCTATTTAAACAAAAAACAAATTAAGATTGCTCTGGAGCCTTTTTTTTTGTAATTAGCCATAAGTTCCTAAAGGACGTTAGACAATTATAGAAGCATACATAGCTACGTGGTCTCAGACTTCAACTTAACACTTATTTTCCTGGTTTCTGAAGACCTTTCATTTTTGCTAGCAATTATTTTGAGCACCATTCCCTTTTTTTGCCTCTGAGTAAACACTTATGTTTACTAAGCAGCAACTCTAGATTCAAAAAATAGAATTATCTTCCTAGATTTTCTTCCAAGGATTGGTCTTGGTGTAAATATTGCAGAGCCTTTTTAATTTTTATTTTAGTTCTTAATGAAATATAGCACATGTTTTATTATCAATGTATTATTAACTCATTTTCCAGTTTATTCTCCTAAATAATTACCATAACTTTCTCTAATTCCAGGGAAGCCATTCCAGTTTCATTAAGTAGTATCTAAGAAGTTTTTCCTTGTCACTTTCCCCAAAACAATGCTTAATAGCCCTATTTATCAGGAAATATTTCTGTGAGTTTTACCTAAATCACTCTTATGTTTATTTTTTTCTCATTAATATGTCACTTCATCTGTCTTTCTCCTTTGACTTAATTTATGTGACATTAACCAGAAATTGTGAACACATCAAATTTTCACATTTCACAAATATGGTAATGTGACCATCTTTCTAGCTCTCATTTCATGTAGCCTTTGAAATATATTTCAACTTTGGAAAATAAAGCCAGTTTAAAAACCATATTTTCATGCTGGGCTTATGGCTTTATGATTTTCCAGTACTCACACAAGCCCCCAAAGCTGTGTCTCACTAAAGAAAAATAGTGGGTTTTAAATAAATTTATAGGACCCTCACTTTTATATGACCACATAATGAAAGGATATGTGAAAATAGTATTGTTAAAATTTAAGTATTCTCTTCAGGTGTGCAGGAGAACAAAGGAATAGAATACCATGTCCCCCTTTTTATATATTTATCAAAGACTACCTGACTACAGGCAACATATGTAGAACTGACCACAACTTGCTATCTTGCTGGACAACTCTGGAAGTTATGATAGAAATTAGGTAATGGTGTTCAAAGTAAATAGGAGGAAGATAAAGTCATTGTTTCATAAGCATTTACAATCAGTAGAAAAGATCATATGTCTGAAAATTATTTTAAAAACCTCCTGCACTTAAAGTGAGTTGATAAAATTCATAATTTGGCTGTTCCTTGTACCCTAATCAATTACCAGATACATTATGAAAAAGCTTTTCTAAGTCACATTTTCAAGTATGTATTAGTTATCGTTGATACGTTGTCACAGAGAGTGTTCTAAATGATTAGAAGTTGCTCAAATGTTTCAGATAATGTACCAGTAAAACTCCCTTAACAACACATAATGTATGGAATTATAGTGACAGTGGCTGAAATAGTATATTCTGATTTCACATCTGTTATAAACTTGTTATTTTATGCAACTTGAAAAAAGGATAAATGAATGATTAATTTTTTAAAGATTAATTTATAGTGCTAAAAAATGAAACAATAGGAAAAATCACAAAATGAAAAGTATAAATCTCTTTCCCTACTTCCTCAGACTTACCTCTTTCTACAACCCTCGCCAACCAGGAAATGAGTATTAAGAGTTTCTTACAAGTCTTTCTGATAATTTTTAATCCCACACACGTGGACACATACACGTGCACACACAGGTATCTTTTTTCTGTGTAAGTGAGATTGTACTATACTTTGGCAACCTACTTTTTAATCACCTAAAAAAATATTTTCCAACATATAGTACATATAGACCTTTTTCATTTCTAAGGAATGCCATAACGTGCCATTGTATGAGTATACTATAATTTCTCTAAACAGTTCCCAATTTATAGGCATTTAGTTTGTTTCTAGATATTTTCTTTGATGAACAAAACCACAATGTACATTTTGACATATATCTTTGCATGTTTGAGTGCAAATTTCCATAGAAAAGAATTCCTAGAAATAAAAATACTCAGTGGAAAATTTTGTGCACTTTTAGTTTTGATATACATTGTTAAATTTCCCTCCCAAAATGTACCAAGTTTCTTTTCCACCAATAGTGTAGGAGACAGCCTATTTTCCTAAGCCTTGGTCAAGATCTGGTTTTATAACTCCTTTAAGTTTTGGCAAAGTGTATCTATCTCATACTTGTTTTTATTTGCATTTCTTTAATTATTAGAGAAGTTGAGCATCTTTGACAAACTCTTTTCTGGAGGACTTTTTGTTGTTAAATAAAGTGTTATCACCTGCAGTGGCTGAAGCAACCCCACAACCCAAACATGCACACACACACGCGCACACACACACACACACGCACGCACACACACACATGCACACACACACACACATTCTGACCCTCCCCCTTTCTTCCTCCCTTCCATTTTACAAAATACTCACAACCTGAAAGTCTTTTTTAGATATTGAATCTATCGATGTAGTTATTAATTTAAAAGAAATCTTGTATACAGTAAGTGAGATGTTTAAAATAAAACTAAAATCAACTTAAAAAGAATATTAAAGAATTGAGTTTTCAATTTAAAATAACTCTAGAGGAATAAGTTCTCTCTATGCTAGCTTTCTTCCAATATGTTGGAGCAGTGGATGGAATGAGGGGTTAATGAGAACGATAATACAAACCTGAGGACTTCTCTTCCCTGATGTGTCCCCAAAGCTTAGTGCAGTGCCTCACTGTATGTGCTCAACACAAACAGGCTGAGTGATTGTACAGACAGTTGTACATGCTAAACGTGCTGGTAGGAAGCATCGTGGAAATTTTCTCTGATAAATAGAAACATTCTAGAATGTTAGTTGGGATCTCCATGGAAACACTCAAATTTTCTGTCCAACTAACAAGATGAGGTCTCCGTACACACTTAATAAAAATCTTCCATATTCCTATTACTGCTACTAATATTGGGATCATAAGAACAATTATAACAATCCAATTCTGTCTTCACTTTTCACTCTTTATATTTTTTTATTAAAAAAAATTTTTTTTTCAACAGCTGGCTAGTTCAGGGATCTGAACCCACGACCTTGGTGTTATAAGGCTGCGCTCTAACCAACCGAGATAACCCACCAGCCCCTTTGCTCTTGATTTTTGTTGGACTTTTAGTTCAGACAATGGGAACAGGGTCTTTAAATGCAGTTTTGACTTCAATCAAATTTATTTCCTAGTTTTTGTCCTTTGTTTGCCTGTGTTTTTTTTTCCAGTGTTTCATAACTTTCAATCTTAAAATAAATGTTAAAGTTGCTTTTTAAAAATTAAATGGCCTAGACAATGGCATGCAATTGAAAATAGTTTATTTTCATCTCAGGCATGTGTGGGTCGCCAGGCACATGATATGCCTAACAAGTGGTTAGCTCACAACAGCTACCCCTATTGTGTGTTAGTCCTTACTTAATGGACATTCAAATTGTTATTATTTTAAACTCAAATAGAAATAGTAGTCTCAATAATAATGGGATATTGAAAATCCCATATGTTCAATCTGGGTGATTTTTTAATTTTAATCAGGCAGAGGAGAACAAAACCTGCATTATAGACATGAATGTTGATGTGATTTGGTGTGAGAGCTGAGGGATTGCTAACTGTTGGCAAACAATTGAATAACTCCTCTGGGAAATACTATATAAATGATGATTTATATAAATGCCATGCTATGCTGAAACTTATTTAGAATCCTGAAGCACAGAAGGGTTCAGTTAGGCCAGTGCTTAGAAAGAGTATCTACAAGATTCTTTCATGTCAGTGATTAGTGAAACACTGGAAAAAAAAATTTAGGGTGAAAAATTAAGCCACTGTTGGACAAAGGAATCATGACCAGTGAAGGGCATAACCTCCCTCAGCAAAATCAGGCCAAGCAAGCTTAATTTTTTTTAATGGGATTACCAATTTGGTGTATAAAGGAAAGTGAATGGGGTTACAGAACAGGACTTTAGGGAAATGTTTCCTACAACAATTATTACTCGTTTAAATTCTTAGGTTATAACTGTTGTGAAAAATAATTTCCCACAAGCAGGAGGTTTAATCTCAGGAGAGGAAACACAATGCAGTATTATAAAAACTACTCATAGAGAAAAGCAATCAATATATCAGAAGGCAAAGATATGTTTATGTCACAAGGTGCTGAAAAGGAGACTAAAAATTTCTACATTCTTCATGAAAACACTAAAAGGCATAGAAGACTATTTCTTGAACATGAAGAAGAGTCTAGTTTAAACCAAAAGCTAGTATTTATTTAATGGGGAAAGCTAGAAATAAGATAAGGATCCCCATTACTCAATTATCATTAATTGTTACTATTATTTAGGGATTTCAGATCAACCAATGTAACATGAAACCAAATATGGGGTATAAATATTAGGCAAAGTTATAATCCCCAAAGAATTATATAAAATAAAATATTATGAGTTACTAAAAATACAATTGTATTTAATATAAAGCTAGAAATGTAATTGAATAAATCCCAGTCAAAACATTAACAAAAGATAACAGTTACTCAGGAATAATCTGAAAAAGAAATCTGTAACTCATATGTAAATAAAATTATAAGAACAGTTGCAATCTATATAAGTAACATATATAAAGAAAATTAAAAACTTTATTGAGATCTGTAAGGACAGAACATGATTCTGAAAGCTGATTGTGCCACATTTATTTATATGTTTCTTCTAATTACCACACTTATTTATGTTTCATGTAATTGAAATAAAACTGGAGTTTGGGGGGAAATTTAAAATTTTTTTAGCATTCATTTAGAAAGAATAAATAGGCAAGATTATCAAAGTAAATTTAAAACAACCACCACCATCAACAAACACATTATAAATCTGTAATATGTAAATCTATGGTTTTGGTATAAAATAGACAGCTGAACGGAAAAAAAATAAATAGCCCAGAAGTAGTTATTATTTGTGAAAATATCATGTATGTTGAAGTCATTGTAAATCAATTAAATAGAGAGGAAAAGGCTTAGTCAAAAATGGTACTGGATAAATGGTTAGCAATTTGGAAAAAATCTAAGTATTCTCTCACATTACATTGTATTCCAAAATAAATTCCAGATGTATAAAAATGTTAAAATCAAAAAAATCAAACCACTGTTAGACTAGAAAATATAGGAGTAAATGGGTAGATTTTTGGTTAGAAGTTGATCATGAATTTACAAATGATTAAAAAAGTAATCATAAAAATGACAATACACTTGGATTTATAAATATAAAAAGTCCTTATTTCAAAATGAATACCCAACTCTATGTTTGATCAAAGGTTAGAAACGTTGTAATTTAAAATAAGCCCATACACATTCATAAGTACTAGGAACAGGACACAAACAGACAATTCACAAAAGAGGAAATACAGCTAGTAAACAAACATATGGGGAAATGTTCACCTCATTAGCAGTCAAAGAAATGCAAATTAAACTTAGATTGGAAAAAAAAGTTGCAGCTTGTTTGTAGCTCAGATTTCTGAAAAAGGAGAGGAATAGGGGTAATTTGAGTCTTGGGATTTCTGAGTTAGGGGAAGTGTGGGATGTGGGTTAGGGGAAAGCCGGGTAAGATGGACCTGCTACATTCTGCAGGTTTCTCCTGTAAGTTGTCCCAGGCATGGGTGGCTGGACAGCAGAGGAGGGGGTAAAAGGGCTTGGATGGAGAAGAAGAAATCTGTCAAGGATGATATATTTCCTTTAGTTAAGTTTAAGTAAGAATGCTAATAAACAGCTAAGAGCAGTATTAACAAATATGACAAAATAGCATTATCTTTCAATGATCACATCAGCAAAATACTTTAAAAAAATAGTGATAATATTCATCGATAGGAAGAGTGGTGTTAGCCTGAAATTGTGCTACCTGTAGCATCACTCACAATATTGCATTATTGGATGGTAACTACCAGTTAGAGTTGGCTAAATGAGGAGGGACTACTCTCAACCATTAAAATGCATAATATTTACTGAGTACTACGTCCTGGTCATTGCAGCAAGCACTTTACATAGATTCTCTAATTTAGTTCTTGCAATGAGGTATATGTTGTTATTGCTGTTGTTATTATTACCCTCTTTTTAGATTAGGGGAAACGGAGTCTCAGGGAGGTTACGTTGCTCATAGACAATACAGCTACAATTTGAACCTGGGCGTTCTGATGATAAAACCTGCTTTTAATCACTGCAATATACGCGGGTAACATGAAACACCATGGTATATGATATGCACCATATTATTATGACTCTAAAAAGTGTATAAATTAAAAATGAAATACATCAAAATGCTGAGAGGTGTGGTAGTAAGGCGGTGGGACAGATAATATACCATTTTTCTCTTTTTGAAGTTTTAAAAAATTAAGGCATAACCCTTTAAAGTAAGATAATTTTAAAGTGAAGAATGATTCTCAGATAGTTAAATATATTCGCATGTGTCACCCAATCATAAATTTGTCACGCCAAGAGGAAAACTCACAATCAAGCTGGTGGACTTAAACTGGTGACACGTGTAATATGGCCCCTTCAGGAATCTCAGAGGTAGGAGAAGCCTGGATGAGTCTGAGGATTTTAAAACCTAAACTGCTTCTGGGGTAACACCTTTCCTGTTTTCTTCGTATGAGTATGTACCAAACAATAACCAACTAATAACCTGGATATAATTTTAGCAAAACCGGTCCTAATTTAAGATTCTGCTAATTTTGATACCAATAGTAACTATAAGATGAGGCAGATGATATGATCATGATAGTGCCATTTACTGAGCATTTATTAAATGCCAGATCATGTGCTGAACACTTTACCTGCATTTTTTTTTTGTACATTGAGCTTTCAGAGTAACCTCACAATAATGTTATCTTTATTTCATATTTTTGCTGACAATTGGTTTTCTTTTTTTTTTTTTTTTGGCTGAAAATACCATTCGTCTCTTTGCCCCAGTTTGGTTGTTTCTGAAAAACATAAAAAATCATGCATTTATCTTCTTGACCTATGCACTCTACTATTAGTGTTGGCAACCTCTGCCTGAATGCATTAGCCTCCAACAGTCTTGGCCCGTATTCAGCCTGGACGGGTCTCAGTGAAGAGGCTGACCAACTCCTGGGGTGATCTTCCTCTCTGTTGTGCATGAATTAATTGTACCTCAAGCCAAATCGCAAACTAGTGGGTGGTGGGTAACTTACAGGAGACATGGAGGAGAGAGAATGAGGGAAGAAGGATAAGAGAAAGGTAGAAAGGGAAGGGAGGATGGGAGCAAGGAAAGAAGGAAAGAGAAAAAGAAAAGGATGAAACTATTTTATTAGCAAGGTTGCAACACACAATTATGTAGAATTGCTATAGGCTTAGTCAACCCAGTCAGGCATTTTGAGAACACTATGGTGTTTGGGCTGCCTCCACAAAGCAGGCTGGAGAACTGCCCAGAATACCAGGCCACTAGGCAGTGTTTCCTCATTTGGCAGCACTCTGCTGTTCCCTTCTCAGTTCTGGAAAAGTGTGAAAAGTAAAAATTACCCCACAGGCAGCTGGGAAAATGCCTAATGGTTCTCTGGAACAGGATAGCAATAACTAGTATGTCCAGCTCTGGCATTCACAGTTTTGAACTGAGCAAAAAATGAAGTTGTTAAAAGTCTGTAAATTGACTTATGAAGAAAGTCTAGGGATGTCTATATTATTCAGCCTAATAAAGGGAAGAGAGAACAGGGCCAAGGCCAAGAGTGGCAGGGGCCAATCCTCCTGAGGGTGGAAGCTGGTATTTATTGCTGTGTCAGTAATGATGCTGTAGTTGTATTAAAAAAAATGAATTCATTTATTTTATTGAACATGGTAAGTATAGGACCCAATATGGGTCTCTTTGTTCTAATTAATAGAATGTCAAAGGATGTATTCTTGCTTTTAAAAATAGCATCAAGGACAGCATTTTGAAAAAAAAAATCATTAAGTCCAAGTGATGAACCAGAGCTGAATTTATCCCCGAGGCTACCACTATATTATAGCATGAATCTAGCACAAGGCCCCATAGAGGGAGGGGGGTCCAGAAATTCCTTTTACTAATGGGCTTTTAAGCATAGTTAAGGAATCATTCAAGATAGGATGCCAGTAAATAATGTAAAACGATTCCAAGTACTGATATCCTTGCAATATTCCACTTTAAAATTTCCTAATCCTAGAATCAGTAGTAGAATGTTAGAAGCACCTAAAGATGATCATCTTTCCAATATGTTTGTAAGCAGTAATATGTCATTTTCATTTGTATAAATGTTTTTAAAACACAAATGTTCAGCTGATATTTCTTGCTGTAGTTAGTTCATTCATAGCTTCTTAATTTATAAAATTCCTCTTTTTATTTATACTCGTGTTATAAATGATCAATTCTTGCTGCTGTTTGTTATCTTAAATACCTTCAAATGCAATTCAAGGCCCTCCATAATTTTGTTCTGCTTTCCTGCCTACTTTGTCTTCCGGCTTTGGAATGGCAAAGCCTGATTATTTATCTTCTAGCAAACACCTGTTCATCCTTCACTTTTGAGCATTAAATGACACCTCCTCTATGAAGATTTTTTGACTCCCGGAGCCAGACTTAAGTGGTCAATGCTGCTGCCATTGTACTTTGTATACACTTATTAAGAAAGATATTACAACTAATTCTGCTCACAGGTACTCACATCTTCTCATTTGACTGTAAGCGTCCTGAGGACAGGGTTATAAGGTCCTGTTATCTTTGTAGGCCAGAAACTTAGTATGTCATCTGGAACAAAACTCCATGATAATTGTCTCCCATGGAATCCGTAAAGCAGACATGACATAATTGGTGCTGGGCATGGTCTTCCACCCGCCCCTGCTGTCAGACGAAGTTCGACTGGAAAAAGGAGGAATGTCCTGGACTCAGGAAGTCAACAGGCAAAGGATGGCTTTCTGTGTTCAGTACTCTCTTGTGTCATCTTCCTGGCTAGAGCCAATGAAATAGGCACCAGCTAATCAGGAGATGCCTGAAATAGCTGTTGCTGTGCTGGAATTCTCCGTAATCCTAAGATTGTAAATGGTCCTGATGGATATGTAAGCCACAGTGGACAACTGCTACCACAGCTGGGACCTGCACATGTTTGAATTGCATGCCAGGACCCCCAGAATTGCCAATGGATTAGCTAGGCAGACTTGCCCTAGTCATTTCATTAGTCTCCTAGCAAGGCAACTTTGAATATTCTGAGATTAAGTATATTTACCCCATTCACTGTGTTAATGTTGGGGCATTGTTATATGCTTTAATAAGTGTTTTTGAGTCAATAACCAACTGATGTACCCTATAAGTAACATTGCTAAGAAAAAAATGCTGCCAATCAGCCTTTGTTTGTTCATGACAAACCCACAGTATTCTCGTGCTTGCTTCTTTCCTTTCTAGGTTTTCATGATCCATCCTGTTAGTAATACATTTTGAATCTTGCCAAGGGTTTATGTGAGGCTCATTTGTCTATCATTGCTGAAACTGAAGATTGAAATGTTGTTTGACATTTCCAGGCTTAAAATTTCAGCTATCACTATGGTTTTGTCTCCAGGTTCATCCTACTTAGGGATTTTCAAAGGCCAACATTTTGAAAAATGAGATCAGAAGTTATTAATTTTTTCCATCTTAGAAGACAAAACCAGATGCAATTGTTCACTCATTTATTCAATGATTTCAACATTCATCAAACACTTTCTCAAAGGTTCTGCACAGAGGGAAGACTTTATCATTATCTAGGTGATAACAGTTAATGGATAGGGCAGTGTTTCTCAAAGTATGATCCTCAAATCAGAAGAGGCATCATCACCATGGAATTTGTTAGAAAGGCAGATTTGGGGGCTGCACCCAGACATACTGAAGCAGAAACTCTTGGAAGTTGTGTTTTAGCAAGCCCCCTCCTCTTGGGTAATTATGATGATATACATTAAAATTTCTGAACCATTGGAATAGGACACATATATAAAGAAATAATTATAGTGCTATACGACAGTTGTTGCCAATGTGCTTCTGAAGAACAGAGGAATGACTAAGCATAGTAATATGGGAGTGCATCATAAATCTGTGTGCCTTAGTCATACACATAAGTAAATAGGTATAGTTTGGTTTCAAAGGTTTTCCTACAGGATGAAAACGTCTCTCCAGCTGCCCACTGATGTACGTTATTTTAACAGGGACAAGGTATAGTATTAAGCCAATAGAAAAATAGTCACCTCGAAATGTTTTTGGAATGAGATGGGTTAATGAAGAACAAACTAATCAATGAATTAATTAATCAAGGAATTGTAAGCAATGGAAGCCAAAATTGAATGAGGTAGGATACTGAAATTTAAAGTAGATTATAATCAGTCAATCCAGCAACAGATAAGCTTTCCTGGTTGTACAGGTGCTAGCAAACAGAGCCGAGAAGGGCACAAGTGAGAAAAGCACCCTTAACTGTGTTGACACTTCTCCCTTGCATTTGCCTTCTTTGCCCTCCTTACATAATGTGGGATTCCTTGGCATTGCCTGACACCTTTGTATCTTAGAACTAACATGATTTCTGAGCTCTACGATGCACTAACATTCTTTGAATCATTTATGAAGACTTTTATTCACTTTTTTTCTCGACAGTGTTTGACTTTATTCATTTTTACTCTCAGATGATACATTAGTTGAAGTATTGCTGTAATAGTCTCCCATTTGCGAAAAATTGATTGGTGCAGAGTTTGTAAGGTCCTACTGACATTGCAGATATCAATGGATTGACCTCCCATTTCATTGGTGTGTGATATCTAAGATCTTTATGCTATAGCATACTACTTAGGGGACAGAGACCTCAGTGTCCTGAGACTCCTATGCTAACCCTTCTCACATGACTGCTCCTTAGCTGTACCTCCAAGTTGCTTGCATTTTAACACTTATTCCTTTGTTGTTTGTTTATTTGTTTCTACATCTGTCATTCTCACTGGAATTTGAGCATACAGATTTTCTGTTCATTTCTATATCCCAGCAACTAATACAATACTCAAGAGATGTTTTGTTCCATAAGTATTTATTGAATAAAAGAATGAATGGTTGGATGGATGGATGGATAGATGAATCAAATAACCCATGATGAAGTGCATGATTTTTCTTGTTCAAAACTATGGCATGCTTTCTGAAAAATGGCCCCTATATTTCCTAGTAAACAATTACAGTAGAAACTATCACAGATATTTAAGGCTATACCTTTATACTGTATTTCAGGTTACTTCTTGCATATTGTATTAGTCCATTTCTGTTACTTATAAGCAAATACCTGAAACTGGGTAATTTGTAAAGAAACAATATTTATTGCTTACAGTTTTGGAGGGTGGGAAGTTCAAAATCCAGGGAACACATCTGATGAGGGCTTTGGTGGTGGTGACTTTACACAGCTACACAGGGTCCCACATGGCAAAATGGAAGAAGGAGAGAGAGAGAGAGGTTTTCATACACTCTCCTTTTAAAGCCATGAGAACCGTGCTCATGACACACAGCTACACAGGGTCCCACATGGCAAAATGGAAGAAGGAGAGAGAGAGAGAGAGAGGTTTTCATACACTCTCCTTTTAAAGCCATGAGAACCGTGCTCATGACCACCATGAAACCATCAGATGGATTAATCCATTCACTGTGGCATGGTCCTCACAATCCAATCACCCCTTCATGGCCCCACCTTTTATTTACCATAATATGTTTCCCACCATCAACAGTTACAGTGGGGATTAAGCTTCAGTGGATTCGAGGGAATATTCAACCCCCAGCACATATGATACAAAGTTTCATTCATAAAGAACAAAAGTGATTAATTATGGAATATTTATCCTACACTGTGCTAAATGCTTTACATTTCCTATCTCATTTTATATTGACAACAGGAAAGTATAAGTGACAATATTAGTAGATATGTGTAATGTTTTTAATGGGAAACATTAGTTTTGGGAACTCAGGCTTAATTTCACAAACTCATCCTTTTCATTTATAATTTTCTTGTTATCCTACTTCCCATCTTTTAATTGTCTTTCTCAAGCTCCTGTTTATTTCTTTGCTTTATGCTATTTCAACCTAACTTGGTATATAAAAATAGAATTTGAAAACATAGCTACTCTAATATGTGCAGAACACTATGTTTTCATCCCTATGGCTGTGGTCCAAACAGGCATAAAAAGGAGGGGGTGGTTGGTTCTAGCTGCCTTGGCTCATTTAACGGTTCTGTGGGTGGTGGAGACTTTAAAGATGCTCCTTTTCCACTGAAGGCTGATATTAATGAACTACAGAAAATGAGAACTTATTCCACTTTTTAGTAACATTTGCCTCACTTGGGTACACGTGGCCTATATAGACAGATTTTTAAAAGCATTTTATTAGCATACTGAAAATTCCCATTAAACGCTAGACTAGAGAATTCACTAAGTCACACACTGTATTGAAACTGTCCTTCATGAGACTTCAAAGGATAGGAGTAATACATTTTTCTCATCTCTAATTTCAATGATTTTATTATACTTAGTGTAACTTAATTCTTTTGGTATCTCCAGAATGAAAATTTATTACATACAAGTGAAATTTTTTAAAAGCACATGGGCAAAATCATATTTAATGAGGGATGAGATAATTTTAAGTGCTATAGTGTGTTCCTAAATGGATTCAAGTCATTCAAAATTTCTGAAGTACTCTGCCCTAAGCATTCTGATGATAAGTTTTAACTATCTTCAGATCTTAATACCTGAAAAAAACACAGTTTTGGGGGGCCGGGGAATCTTCTGAGAATGAAACATACAAGTATTTTTAGGAAACCTATATTTAGTCATAAAAAGAATATGAATATAATAATTTTAATGTAAAAACAATAGCACTTATTTCAGTTTTTTTCACACATAATATGGTTGTAATGAATCTCCTTATTTAGAATTTTGTCTTAGATACAACAGACAAAAGCATTACCCTAGATAAAATGAGGATTATTTTCTATTAATAACAAGCATTGTACTATTTCGTGAAAGGCATTAAAGAAAATAAAATCCCTCCAGCAATGACTTAATAGTTTTGGATTTTATAAAGTTTTGTATCTTTTCTTTAAAATTCTGGGTCAATGCCAAAGTTCAACTTCTACTATACCGGTTGTATTCCATAAAAAAGGTAAAAATCAATTAAAGTCATATATTCTGGAAGAGCACCTAAATGTGGAAACATTATTAAGTTAAAGACTTTTTTTGTTTTTTTCTGGCAGTTCTCTTCCAAATTGTGTCCAAACCACTTTGTTTCATTGTAGAATAAAGGGAGCTGTGTGTTTTCTTTTCTTGGCAGTTGAAGGTATAACTAATACAGAGAGGAACTTCTTTGGTGGGGTGTGGGGTGCTACGGAAACTGGCTAACTGCTGACATCACCCTGTAAGGAAGAAACTCTCAAGGCTGTTCACTGGCTTTGGAAATCAGTACAAGCTGCTGTCCAGTTTGCAATACCTCCGTTCCAAAAAGCTTAGTGATAATGAAAATAAATAAATAAATAAACCTAATCCCCAATACCAAATGTCGTCTAGTGCTTCCCGTAGGGTTACATGAGTTTTAAGAAATTAGTGTTCGAGCTCAAGGATGCCTTGTTTTCTGTAACATGTTTTTCTGCCATGGTTTTTCTGAGCTAAAGGATTTTTTTTTTCATGTTGATAAATACCAAATGTCGTCTAGTGCTTCCCGTAAGGTTACATGAGTTTTATGAAATTAGTGTTCGAGCTCAAGGATGCCTTGTTTGCTGTAACATGTTTTTCTGCCATGGTTTTTCTGAGCTAAAGGATTTTTTTTTTCATGTTGATAGGAAATATAAATTGATTTAGCCTAGCTTTAGGAAATATAAATTGATTTAGCCTAGCTTTTCCTTGAACATGGAAAAAAAAAGTATATACAGCCTTTCAAATGAGCCAATCACTTCAGAATAAGGTCATCCATTCGGCTGAAGCCAGATTGCTTTCAGAAGCAGAACAATAGCCCCGTATAGGGAAGCATGTGCTTTGCCAGAATAGATGATATCTGAACACTGTGCAGAATCCTTTAACCCTAATTCAAAGGAAACAACCCTTGAAATGTAACATGGTGCCAAGTGGCTACTAACCTCAGGTAAGCATATATCTATCTATTCATCTGTCCACACACACACACTTTACATATACACGTATATATATATGCATACATGTACATGTACATATGTATGTATTATACACAAACACATGCATATTCTTTCCTTCTCTGACATATCTAGTTTTGTAGAAGAATAACTATACCGTAGTATCACCATACATTAGCTGCCAATTGTCAAAAATGCATAAAATTAAATATATTGTAACATTTGCTTGAAGGGGAAAATACATTTTAAAGAAAATCTACCAATAAGCAAAACGTAAACTACAACTAGACTATTATTACATGAATTAATATCTTTATACTACTGCTGATTATAAATATTTAGGG
>NW_007731985.1:20738-26634 GCF_000696425.1 Galeopterus variegatus
AAACTTTAAATATTGCAGCATTTCATATTATTTTATGAAAATAAAATAACAATAAGGAAGATTAGTTGAATTTACAATCCAGGTTTGTAATTTGGTTAATATGAAATATTTCTATTTTAAATCAGAGGCTAGGGAGTTTAAGAGATTAACAGAGAAATATGGTGTATATTAAAGAGTACGGGATTCTGGGTCAGTGAAAAGCATTAAGTCAGCAACAGTAAAGCTAGAAACCTAGGTAGAAAACCTAGCATCCGTACGAGATAAGTTCTGCATTTAATTTTACAGTCCTTTGTTTTTATCACTCTCTGGCGACAGTGGTTTTGTAGGATTTCTGGAATGTTCCTATAAATATTTGCACACTGAAGCTGCTTCTTTGAATAAAAGAGGTTTTAAAGAAGAAGATATCTTGCCGAATTGGATTTACTGTTTCTTTTCTGGAGCCATATGTATCATATTCGGGTGAGTTCTCTAGTAAAGAGCTCATGAAGATGATAGAGGTCCATAAGATTCCTTCTGCTTACGTGATTTACTTTTAAATATTACTGTAGTAACCAATTTAGTTGTTATTCAAATGTAGGGAAACAGGAAATTCATGATGACTGAAAGAGCCAATCTCTAAAGGTTTTTGTAGGTATTTTCAAGAGGAAGTCATAACTATACCTGTTGAGACCCAACAGACTATCCTTTAATGTCCCCTTTATTCAGCAAAAGAGGACATTCACCAGAGTAGCAGAGAAGGGAAAGAAACCATTAGTAAGAACCTGCAGAAAGTCACACCCTCTGCCACTAGTGTCCATATATGTCAATGGATGCATTTAGCCCTTAAAGCAATTCTTTGAGGTATTTTACCCCATTTTCCAATAAAGAAATCAAGCCTTGGCGTCATATTAAGCAGATGGCTAGTCAGTGATAGTGATGTCATTCAAAGTCAAATGACCCACTGTCAATGGTATTGTTTCACATCCAATAAATTTCGACTAAAGTTGAATGAGTGCTAAAGTTGGATCAGGACAGTAAGATGTAGATAGCATCCTGATCATGCTTGGGGGTATTGTGATCATTAAATGATGGTCCTCCATTATCCTTCCCAAGCCATATTATTAGTGCCATAAAGAGATGCCTTTTATGTCACAAAGCTGGAGTCTATCATTTCTTTTGATTCAAGAAAGAAGTAAAACAATTGATTTCCTTTCGTCTTCATAGAAATAAACAAAACAGAAGAGGGTCATCATGATGTAAAGAGGGAGGGTGGCATATATGACCTCTGTTTATATTCTACTTGAGGGAGAGTGTGGGATATTTGTTGTGCATAAATGAAAGTGCAAATGAAAGATTAGTGTTTATAAATTCCATTCAGTAGTTTTCCTACACTTGGGAAGTTTTTCACCTCCTGTCTCCTTTCTACACTCCCAGTCTTTGCTTTGGTTTCCACCTTGGTTCAGTGTGACTTGCTGTCTGAACCCCCATTCCATCTCCCAATTCAAGATTTGCAGCCTCTCTTTTGGCCTGACTCTGTCTGACTGACCTCACGGAAACTGGCTTTTAGTTAAGATTTTATACCCCTCTTTGATGGAATGTTGGAAGTCCATTTAGTCTCGGTCCAGTACAGTCTCACTTGAGCTCCAGCCACAGGTGGTTCAGCTGTCCAGGATGATAGGATGGAGAAGCCAATACAAGCAAATAAGTGCAGGGATCAATTGGTTATCCCAGTATAAGTTTCAAATGAGTCACAGGCTTAAAATATTAATTACAAATATCCTATTGTTTCTGAGTCCTCAAAGATACCACTGGTTGTGAAGAATTCTGGTGATTGATTACGAGTGTACCATTTAGAATTTTTCAGTTCTTACTAATTGATTCACTCTCCCCCTTTCCCCCCAGTATTGCAGGTATTAAAAGGTACAGTTTTAACCTTTTGAGTGTGCAAAGAATTGTTTTACTACATTTCATCTTAAGAGTGATTGGGTCTGCACAGTAGAGTTAACCCTTCACAACTACCCAGTCTGATTGTCTATCACATTAAATACAATTAATTTTCTACTCCTTCTGGATCTTTACACATGGAGTAATTAAATTTTGGGTAACAGAGAAGACTAATGAAGAATTGCACTTTAAACATGGCAATATGTCAAAATACAAATAGTGGGCTTTGACCCAGGCTTAAATAAAAGCAATAATCCTTGACCAAGGCAAAACCATAAACAAACAAACAAACAAACAAACAAACAAACAAACTTTAGGGCTCTTCCTTTCTTTGTCCTGCTCAAAAATTCTTTGCTCCCATGATCTTCCTTTAGTCTTGCTGTTAGGCTTTAGATTGGATTTTAGAGTGGCAGTGGGGGCAGTGAAGAGGGACAGAGTGAGGGGAAAAGCGCTTTAATAATAATGCTTCAAAATAAAAATGCAGCAGAGACAAGTGCTGGGGAATGACTTAATTCCTCCACTGATACAGAGTGTAAAAATGATTCACCCTCATGAAGAAACAGAAGTATTTCAACAATATTAAATGCCTGTATAAAGTCATGTGCAATGTAGTTTACTGAAGAGATTGTTCATTTCAAATCAGAGACTGGAATGCATTAATACAGTAGATATTTACAGAGAGCTTACAGAAAGGACTATGGTATATGCATGTATAGGCTTCCGTTATTAGATTACAGTTTCCTAAGTACAATGTACAGGAACAGAAATTTATTTCCCAATGTGTATTTCAGAAAATCTCTTAACTTGGAAAGTAAGAAGTTTCCTCTCTGAATTAGGAAACAAATAAATAAAGCACAACTATTTTATGATATTGTTGTTACACAGAGATACTATTTTAAATAAATTGATTGCCTAGCATCGTAGTGGATGACTTTTGTCATTTATTTGGCCTAATTAGTCAATTGTTTAGGCTTAGGGCTAACATAACTTTGAATTCTCTGGTTACTACTTTTATGTGAGAATTCTACCCAGTTGGTTGTCCTCAGAGGGAGGGTAATTCTGTACCAGAACATATTTTTTTTTGAAAATTGTCAAATTAAAAAAAAATTTGTTAGGTATAGACCTCTCTAGAGAAAAAATGATTCAGCTGGATTATTACAGGATTGACTCTATTAATAGCCTCATTTGAATAATGACGAAGTTACCCTTTAGCATACATGATTGTAGCATGGGGATTATTGAAATATCAGAAAGAAAGCCTTTTTTTCTAAGATTAAATCAGTATTTCCTTCACTTGATTTTTATGGCTATCAGGAAAACCACACATTACTAACTTTTAAATGTTCTTATTGTAATGTGCTTTTTTTTTTATGTCAATAATTACACCCAAATACATATATGATTTAAGGTATTTGTTTTGCTTAATAAGTATCTACCAGTATATAAACATAAATAGCAATTATATAAATATATATAGCAGTATATAAATGCTAATAAAGAAAAGAAGAATCTATTTATGGTGAATACAAAAAAATGATATACGTATATATGTGTGTCTGTAATAATCTAACAGGAAGTGCAGTAGAAGGTCCCATAGGTAAATAATTCCAAAACATAAAGGCTTATAGTTATTAAAAAGCAGGAAACAATCTGCATATTTAAGATGTTAGGACTGAAGTAAATTATGGTATAACCACTGAATGGAATATTACTCGATCATTTGAGAAGAGATTTTAATAACATAGAAAAGGTTTGATGTCTAAACACATTATAAGGAAATGTAAGAAAACATTATCTATAAGCGATCACTTTAGTGTTCAAGTGATGGGCATTCTTCCCCCACTTCTGTCAGTTAAAAAACAATAAGGAAAAATATAAGGAATATTAATTCTATAAGGATAAATACTTTTTGGTCTGCACTGATCATTTTTGTATTTCCTGTGAAAAGTGAAAAATATACCTTATTTTTTTAATTAGCTTCAATTATTAAAAATTTTACGTAGAAAATTAGAGGCCCCTATTTTCTCATCTCTTGTGCAGAACTCAGCATAATGATAGGAGTGCAATGTAATCCCATGTAATGACTAGAGTTTTGTTGCTTTCTCTAAGCTTTCTGAGTAAAAAGAAAAAAAAAAAAAGACAAGTGAAAAATTTACAAGATTAACTTTGAACATAATGAAAAGAATTCAGTGGGAGAAACAGGGATTTATCTAGCTCTTAGTTTTGAAAAATCTTCTAATGTGACCCTTCATAGGGAAAGGGGCCACAGAGTGATATAATGAAAAAAGAGTTCTCAAAAAACCTCCCAATGTTAAATATCAAGGTGAGATTTCTACGGTGTTTACTATAAGAATACTTAATGGAAGTGTAGGACACCATACCAAAGTATCCTGGAGTAAACAAACCTATGGAAGGCTTGTTTGTTGTATAAAACATCAGGGAAGAGAAAATGTTTATCCTTTTTGGACTTCTAAAGGAAGTTTTCATTTTTCTCTTTGGTGCCAAAAGTGGAAAATCAGACTGACAGGGCAGATTGCTCATTTTTATTACTAAGAAATTTGAAATTAATTTACATTCATTTATTCATTCACTCACCGATTTATCTGTTCATTCAACAAACATTTCCTGAGTGCCTCTAATGTACAGTCCCCTCTGTGATACCGTGATTTATAACGTAGTGTTTTTGTTAAGGAGCACTTACCCAAAGACTTTTTCAAGGCTTTGGGCCACCCTATTTAGAATCCGTGAAGTCCTAGGCAAGGGTTCTGATATGTTTTTTTAATTTTAAAGTGCTGAAAATCAAGCACAAGAGCTACCAGAGTCATTTTTTTCCCAGCAAGAATGTAGCCCCAACCTCATTCAGGATAAGTCTGAATATTACCGAGAGACTGTTTTTCTAAAAAGCACATTAGAGTATCCCAAATGACGTTATAATACTTGCACTCAGCAGTCGCCAAAATGGCAGTTGAAAGACTGAAATCAATGTAGCTCCACTCAGAGGGAATAATACGCACTGTGAGAATGGAGCCCGATTTATCATTTAATGAATGATACCCAGCAGAATAAATATGAGTTTGAGTTGTCATTGTTTTTTGTTGTCTTTCTTTTTTCTTTTCTCTCTTTCTTTTTTTAAATATATATATATATATATATATATATATATAAAACTAAAGGGAAAACAAGAGATAATGCAAGTTACATTGCCCAACAGTGCAAACTTAGGGCTTGCTTTCTTCTTTTTCTGTTTCTCTTGTTGCATTTCTCTGTTATTTACAGGTTTACGGCTCAATTTTTCCACAGAGATTCCAGGTAGGTAGAATTTCTTCCCAGAATGCGTTAAAATATTTTTTTGAATGCTGTGAGCAAAATAGTTTTTTCTTTGCATTATTTCTAGTTTAGAGAGAGGATACTGAAAATAAAGGATGCCAACTTGTTTTACTGGACATATTCACTGTGTATTTTCTTTTATTTCCTTCTTCCCTTCCTTTTCTTCCCTCCCTCCTTCCCTGCCTTCCTTTTTTCCTTTTTTTCTAATAAATATTTATAGATAACCTTCCTAGGTACAGGAAATATAGACATGAAGATGAATATGATTCCTGTTTTCATGAAATATACATTTAACTTGAAATAGACAACAAGTACATACATTTATAAAAAGATAGTAAGAACAATGCAGAAAAAGGAAGCTGGATAAAATTAAAGAGAATAATTCGGTAAGCAAGATAGCACATCATTTTTGTTGTTGGGAAAAATCTCTGAGGAAATAATATTAGAACTGAGAACTGAATGACAGACAAGAAGAAAACAGTCAAGTGAAGATCTGGGAACAGGGAGTTCTAACCAGAGGAAACAGCAAGTTCAAAGGCTGTGCTTGATTTGTTCAAGGAATAGTAAACAGCTAGCCTGAGTGAAGCTTGCAGCACAAAAGGGAAGCTTTTCTTATACCATGATATAGAATGGGAGAACTGGGGCC
>NW_007731985.1:28323-29569 GCF_000696425.1 Galeopterus variegatus
TTGGGGTGGTGTTAGGTTTTGAAGAACTTAAGTGACTGCTGTGGATTAATTGAATTATGTCCTCCAAAGCCCATATAATAGAAGCTTAATTCTCACTGTAACTGTTAAGGGTGGGGAATCCTATTATGGTGATTGAAAAGTGGGGCCTTGAAGAGGTGACTAGATTGTAGGACTTTGCTGTAGTCCATTAATGGATTAATAATGGTGGTCAGAGGCGTAGTTCTGAGGGCTTTAAAAGGAGAGCACATGAGAGTCTCTGTCTGCTCTGCCATTTTCTGCCATGTGAGACCCCTGCATTGCTGCAAAACCAACACCAAAGAAAACCCTCTCCAGATGTGTTCCCTGGACTTTGGACTTCCCAGCCTCTGAAACTGTTAGCAATATATTTCATTTTCATATAAATTACCCAGCTCCAGGTATTTTGTTATAAGCAACAGGAATGGACTAATACAGTGCCCAAAGTTTGATTGGAACTATAGCTGTAAGCTCTATGTGGACAGAAGACATTTCTGTCTTGTTCAGTGCTGTACCGCCCATTGACCCTGTAGCACAGTGCTTAGCAATAGCAGATGTTCAATAAATATATCAGAAATGCAGTAATCAAGTGTAACTATTAGGCTAATACAGTCATTTTTAAGGCTTACATGTTTACTGTTCTCAGCCTATGCTCAAGCATGATCTGGAGTTCATTTGTATATGTCATTCCTCCACACTCCCTCCCAACTACACAGATTTTTTTTCACCTCTTTGACAGAACCAAAGGCCCTTCCATACCAGGGCTTTTAAATAGGGCGATTGTCCTTTCCCCAGATTCTCTTATCTCTTCCTGCTCCTCTGTCCTGCTCCTGTAATTAATTCCTGCCCATTTTCTAGATTTCAGCTCAAGCCTCATTTCTTTGGGGAACTTTCCTTGATCCCACAGAGTAGATCTCTCTCCTATCACTGGGTAATTTTCCTGTACAGAACTTATGAAAATTTCTAATTATACATTTGTGTAATTGTTTGATTACTATCTGGATTTCCCATTATAATTTAAACTGGTCTGTTTTGCTCACCATTATATCTAGGCGAAGACAACAGTAGGTGGTTAACATAAATCACATATCTTTACGATTTCCAAAGTGACAAGAATCATGGAATCTCTAAAATGCAAGGTGAAAATAAGGCTGTTTTATTCAAGTTGATTTTTTTTTTCCTTTTTGTCTTTTTTCGTGACCGGTAATGGGATCGTAACGCTCAGTGTTGC
>NW_007731985.1:30547-32520 GCF_000696425.1 Galeopterus variegatus
CTCATCTGCTCATGAAAAATCTGCCTTTCCCCACATCACCTTGGAAATTCACCCTTTGTCACACAGTTAAAAAATGTAAAATCTACCCTCTTTCCATAAATCAGCTTTTGTGATTTTTTAAAAAAATTATATTGACAAGGGAATTAGAGGTCTAATTTCCACACCTGGGGGCTTGATTATTTTAAGTAAAGAAGGTTAATATTGATAAGTACCTTTTAGTTTAATATGGGCAATGACTTATAGGAAAATTATTGTTACTCAGCATTTGCTAATTTACTTTATCATCACCCATATTCCTGTAACATTTTAATGTTTATCAAGCACTTTCACTTATTTGATTTTCACAAGAGCATTCTGAGCTATGCAGAGATTAATATCCTCATTTCGTAAATGAATGAATTAAAGCTTAAGGAGTTTAAATAACTTTGGAGGCACAATAGTTCAGTGAAAAGGGCATGCACAGTAGAGTCAGGAGAGCTGGTGTGTGTACAGATTTTATTAGTTACTGGCTGTAGGACCTTAGGCAACTTGTTAACCTCTGTATCCTCCATCCTCTCCCACTCTCCACCTCAGCCAAGCTTTATTTATTTCACCTGTAAAATGGTGGTGTTCATAGTATCTCATATCACTGTTGTAAAGATTAGATAAGAAGACACGTCTGAGCTTTCAAAAAAAAAATATTCAAAATGGTGCTAAGATTTTTCACCATGTTGTTTTTTTCCCCATGATGTCATGCTACATAAGAAAATAAAGAGGTACAGTTAACTCAGTTGGTTAGCGTGCGGTGTTAGTGTGTGTGTGTGATGTTGACTGACGTCTAGGGTTCAGATCCCCGTGTAGGCCAACTGCCAAAAAATCAAATAAATAAATAAAGAGNGTCTAGGGTTCAGATCCCCGTGTAGGCCAACTGCCAAAAAATCAAATAAATAAATAAAGAGGTGGAAAATATTAAGTTATCTCCTAACTCATATGCCGCAAACTTTGAAAGAAATGGCTTGTAAAAGAGTGAAGATGGATGCCTGTAGTAGATATAGAGTTTATCAAAGCAATCAACTGAATGTGAGGAGCCTAAAATTAAAACTTGTGAGTTGGGGGTGGCAGGTATATTTTCAGGCATAGGATGTTTACAACCTAAAAACTGAAGAGAGAGGGAATCTGGGAGCCTCATCACAACCTATTAGTCTTTCACTGCCTGTGAACTTGAGTCATGAGACAAAGGAAAGCNTGGGATCCGAACCCTCGGTGGGAGCGCCACCACGCTCCCAAGCGCCGCACTCTACCAAGTGCGCCACTGGGCTGGCCCTTCAAGTTGATTTTTAACTGTACCAATGGAAATTAGTCAAATGTGTACCAAATTAATGAAATGTGCACCAAAATTTTATATATATATATTCTGTATCTTTGAAGAAATGAAAGAACATAGAAGTAGAGTTTGCACTGCACATATATCTGTTTTTGAATTGGGATTACTCAGGAACTCAGACTGAATTTAATACAGCAAAAATCTAGGACACCATCAGCTTCTGGAAAATCTAGATGCAACGTCTGTACTTTGCCCTGAGCACACAGGACACACAATGGCATCTTTGACTTAGTTATCAGGGCACAGTCATTTCAAAAGAGGCAAGGTCACCACTTTCCCTCACCATACCTTATTCACACGATATGGGAAGAATGTTCTCTCATCTGCTCATGAAAAATCTGCCTTTCCCCACATCACCTTGGAAATTCACCCTTTGTCATACAGTTAAAAAATGTAAAATCTACCCTCTTTCCATAAATCAGCTTTTGTGATTTTTTTAAAAAATTATATTGACAAGGGAATTAGAGGTCTAATTTCCACACCTGGGGGCTTGATTCTTTTAAGTAAAGAAGGTTAATATTGATAAGTACCTTTTAGTTTAATATGGGCAATGACTTATAGGAAAATTATTGTTACTCAGCATTTGCTAATTTACTTTATCATCACCCAT
>NW_007731985.1:34008-43836 GCF_000696425.1 Galeopterus variegatus
CTCATCACAACCTATTAGTCTTTCACTGCCTGTGAACTTGAGTCATGAGACAAAGGAAAGCTCAACGACTAGACTCGCAGCTTCTTCCTTCAGGGTTTGCTCCTTGAGGCTGAAGAGGAGGAGCAGCCCAAGAAGGCCTGTCTTGCTTTGCTGACGCTTTTTCTCAGAGGCCTTCCGATGGGAGTAGCCATTCTCTACCATCCCTTGGACAGATGAGCTTTAAGTACCTAGTACATTAGATGAAAGGTAATTGGTGACTCTTAATGGGAGTCAAAAGGAAACTTCTTAATGCTCCCCTGAAGGCAGATAGAAGCATCCCACTGAGAAGATGTTTAGAAGGCTTCATTCCATAATGCTGAGAAAAGACCCAGAGATTCCTTCACAAAGAATAGGATTTGTCTCTCCCACTTCTTTCTTTTTACTCCTTTTTGCTTCCTAATTTCCTGAATCTTCCCCCTCTCCCTCAAAAACATTATTTTCAGATTTAGTAATGTGCCTCAGGTCATACAGTAATCAGAGGAGACGAAAAGTGAATCCATGCCTGGCAAAAATCCCCTGCTCTTTCCATTGATCCACACTTTTTTTAAAAATGTGGTTTGACAATCTTTTTTTTTTCTTTCCTTAAAAGGTTCTAGCATTTTGCAAAGTATAACCTAAGCCTCAGTGAAAGGTTTAGGTTGAATTTAGCATATTTAATTTTTTAATATCCCTGTTAGAGATGACACCATTTCCCTTAGTTCATTTTAAATCTAATTGAGGAGAGCAATTGTATAAATATTAGGGGAGGGAATGAGGGAAATATTTGAGAATGTCCTGCAGTGCTATCTCAGGTCCTTTTATTTCTACCCACTGGCAAATCATTTCCTGATAGAATAATTTCATGTCAGTTGGTTGGTGTTTGGTTAGGGTTTCTAAAGCAGTGTTCATATCCTACCCAAGATGAAAAGAATAATACCGGGAGTGAAAAATATATAACAGCGACAGACATTTTTCTTAACTCTGCACAAGATGAGGGTTTCAGGCAGTTGTCAACGTTATCTGTATAAATGCAGAGCAATGGTCTAATGCAGGGGTTACAGACAGAGACAAGGTCAGGCTGAAAGGGAGAAGGTCACCATTCATCTGGTAATGGCAGATAAAAAGAGGCCTTGTGGCCCACAGAACACCTGTGGGAATTCAGAAGATGCTAGGGGCAGCGGGGGAGGGGGCAGGCAAAGCTGCAGGCCCAGGGAGAACCTGCTTCTAATCACCTCTCATCTTCCCGTGCAGGGTTCTGCGTGTTGGCTTCTGTAGTACACTTCTGGTGCTGCAACACTTTCTTTTCCAAATGCCAGCAGACACTGCGTTCCCTTTATGGACAACTGTACACCTTCACTTTTATCTTATACAACTAAACGCCTAAAGTACTTGGTAATTTACTTCTTGTGTCATAATCCAAAAAAGTCTATAGATTCAGAGAATACATACATATGTGTATATATAGAATACACATATTTGTGTATTTGTCGCATATATGTATATGTATATATAAATTCATATATGTGTATAATGTGTAATATATACACATATGTATATATGTATATGTGTATAATATATACATATATATGCATGTGTGTATGAAAATATTTAAAACTCTGAAAATTGTATGCCAAGTTTCAACCAAATATAACTTGAGATGCATAAGACATAAAAGCTATGAAAGTTGGAATTTATTAAAGCGTAGGAAACGCCTGTCTGCTGTAATGGTACATAGCAAAGAGCTTTACAGAGAGAGTAA
This sequence comes from Galeopterus variegatus, assembly GCF_000696425.1. NCBI lineage: Eukaryota > Metazoa > Chordata > Mammalia > Dermoptera > Cynocephalidae > Galeopterus > Galeopterus variegatus. The sequence continues at coordinate 35,786 of NW_007731985.1, forward strand.
CTGAATGATGAATGTAAAAATATGTGTCTGGCATGTATTTTTTTCTATTTAGTTGCTTTTCTTATAATCTATTTTTTATATCCTTTGGAATCTTTCAGGAAAAGATGAAGGGAGGAGCAAGGTATTTGTGATAGGGCCATGGATTAAGTGCCATTTAATATCCTGATTTTTATCCTTGCTTCCAGTTCAACCAATCAGCAAAAAACTACCAAGACCTGTGTAGTAGAAGGCATGGGGCTAGTTGACGGTGAGGAGTGCAGAAGTACACCTCTGTCCTTGCAAAGCCACTGCCTGCTTGTGAAGCAAGGTATAAGAACCCCAAAGGGAACTAACGATATAAGACAAGATAGAAGAAATTGTGGGAAAGTGGCACAGACAAATGTCTGAGTACAGAAGGAGGCCTGTCTTTGGATGGGGTTGTCAGGGAGGCTTTACGATGTGGATGACAGACTAGCGATGTGTTGGTTTCAAATAAGGTTGGTGGGAAGGCGTTTCAAAAGGAGTCCAGATGATAAGAAAAAAAGGCACAGTCTTACTCCAACTCTTGTTCTTTCTTTCATCAATAAACGTTTAGTGAGAACCTACTCTGAGTCTGGTTATGTGTTAGAAACAAGGAAATAACAATGCCCAACAAGATACACATGTCCTTGCATTTGAAGTACGGGTTTACAGAGGCAGTGTAGAATAGGATTAGGAGCTTAGGCTCTGAGGAAAGAAGTAGAATTCTAGTTTCATCATTAACTAGGTAAGTGACCTTGAGCAAGTTCCTAAAACTCTCTAAGATTTATTTACCCTGTCGGTGAGATGAAACTGATAATTGTAGTTTCCTCATAGGGTTATTTGTGAGGATTAAATTTAATAATGCATATAAAGTACTCATAGAGAGCCTGGCTTAGAGGTAATTACCTCGTAAATTAGACTCTAAGTCTGCTGGACCCCAGCGTGCTTCACTGCCATGTTATCTGCCATCCCATGTTCTCATACCATAGTTGTTCCGTGCTGTTACTCTCTCTTTTCAATTGGATAATTCCTCTAACACTCCTCAGATTTCTCATTTGATATTGACCCAATAAATGCTACATTTCCCAGAGGTTCATCCCTGACCCTCTTCTCAAACTCTGTATGTTTTATTACTGGACACGCTCACCTTTTCACATGGCTTCAGCTACCATTAGTTTGATTCCTCTAACACTCCTCAGATTTCTCATTTGATATTGACCCAATAAATGCTACATTTCCCAAAGGTTCATCCCTGACCCTCTTCTCAAACTCTGTATGTTTTATTACTGGACACGCTCACCTTTTCACATGGCTTCAGCTACCATTAGTTTGCTGGTGACTGTTACCTGTTAATCTGTCACTTTGCCAAGGTTTCTCTTGTGAGTTCCAGAACCACAGCATCCTTGACACACCCACGCTGTCATTCGAGGGCCACTTGGAATGCAGCATGTTCACCCGTTTCTCCCTCTTGAGTTTTCTGGTTTTTTGAAGGCATTGCTCTTCAATGAGCTTCTAGGTGCCAACCTTGAAGTTAGCTTAGATTTTTTTCCTTTTCCTCATCTCTCCACATCCAATCAATCAACATATTCTATAAAATGTTCTTTACTAGTTTCTTTTCAAATGCATTCTCCCTTCTCTAACTTCCTTGTTGTTTTGATCATAAAATCTCCCATCATCTCAGAAATTCTCATTTGCAGATGTGGTGTGGATTCTTGTGGCCTAAGAATCTGCATTATTCCTAAGCTCAGGTGTTTTCTGAGGTCTAGCCATCAGAACCTCCATCCTTGACTGTGGTCTCCCTCCTTCCAAACTTGCTTCTCATCAATCTGTCCTTGATTCAGACAACAAGCAATTATGATTGTGTCATTCACCTGCTCAAAAATCTTCAAAGGCTCCCTAATGTTTACAGAATGAAAGGACCCAGTCCGAACTGTTCACCATGCAAAGCAAGGCTCTTGATGCTCTCTCCCTCCCTGGAAGTCCAGTATCTTTTACAGTTATCAGGCAGATGGGTGGTGCCTAAGTGCATGGGTCTGCTAGAAAGACTGCCTGGATACAAATCCTGCAGAGTAAAATGAGGTTAATAATAACACCCAGCTACTAGGTTCTTATGATGATTAAGTGATATAAAATATATATGCAGAATATTGCCTACTATGTAGTTAGCATTCATTATATTTGCTATTATATAATGTAGTAAGCTACTAGTTACTTCCAACCCTCTCTGCACCCCCAGCACTCAACTTATATTCCAACACTACCATCTCCTTGAATATTTTAAAAATGTTTGTTTTGTTTTTCTACCCCACTCCCTAATCCCTACTTACCTGACCTAACTTTCTCTTTCTATTTCTTAACGACTGACTTAAATACCATCTCATTTGTGAATCCTCTCTTGACTCAACCAGTCAGATTTAAACACTGCGGTCCCTTTACTTCCAGTGCCACTGCTTTAACTCTACCTAATTGTGTATGCGTATTTCTCCTTCTACACTGAAAGTGTCCAGAGGACTAAAAGGAATGGCTATGAACTAGACAGGTGCATGAGATTCCCCAATGGAGCATAAAAAATACCACTTTTCTTTGTCCTCATGTGAGGACATGGCACATCTTGAGAGGAAGGCCATATAACACTAATCCCTATTTAATCACCATTGGCTTAAGTACTTAAAGTAGAACTTTGAGGCACAACAGAATTTCCCAAGTTTTCCAAGATTGTCTTGCTTCCTTATTCTAGTATTCCCCAGAACTCCCAGAACTAGCAGTCTGCCTGATCTAAGACTTAAACTACTTTTTATACTATTTCAGGCTGTTCAAACTCAAAATTTCATTGCTAGAATTTCAGCTGGTTGTGCAAAGTTATATTTTAAATGCATTAGATGTGGAGGAGTATTACTTGCACGTAGGATGCAAAGTTTTGCGTTACTCTGATACATCAGAGGTAAATAAACTGCAAGAACATTTTGGAAACTAAAACTCAGGTATGGCTCATCAGAATGTCCACTGGTGTGTTGAGACTTTGTCCAGCAGATATTTGGGAGGATGAACATTCTGCTCTGTCACTAGCAACTCTTTATCTTTGGCATCCAGACCCAAGAGTCGAGTTAAAGAATGCCAGTCAGTGGGGCTGAATCAGGGCGAACTGGAACCCAGTGCACACATGAGCACCTAGTGAAGATCTTTGTGTGACTCCTTTGTCTGTACAACCTATTGAGACTGTGCCTTTCAGGTTAGAAGCAGCACAAGCCTTTGGAAAACATGTGTGTGCCTGTATGACATCTCTGCTGCCACTCTCTGGCTTTTGTGTTTTGGCTACCTGCCACTGAAATGAATGGCTTTCAAATTGCTTGAAAAGTGAAATGGCACTTTTGTATAATTTTAGAACAAGGGAGCCACTCTTAATCTTTTTAAACTGACTTAGACACTTGTCAGTTATTTGAAGGGATTTATAACTTTGTCACCTATGTAGTCATTCAGGTTCTTAAAAAGCAAGTACAGTCAGTAACAGGAATTCTTTTTTGACAGAAGATGTAAGCACTAAAAACATTTAATTTGAATTCGATTCTGAGTATTCAGCACCTTTTTTCTGGTATTCAAATTTCCTTCCACATACTTTCTGGTTTTATGTGCTGAGTAAAAGACATCAAGGACTTTTTTCACTATTAATCTGGAATCATTTTTTTTCTTTGTACATCAGCCAAATTACTTGTCCATTTACCAGGGGTATTCAAATTTCCTTCCACATACTTTCTGGTTTTATGTGCTGAGTAAAAGACATCAAGGATTTTTTTCACTATTAATCTGGAATCATTTTTTTTCTTTGTACATCAGCCAAATTACTTGTCCATTTACCAGGATTTCTTCAATTTGTTTTAGTAGTATCTCCAGATTGCTATTTCTCCCTGACTTTAAAATTCATTTTTATTTATCATCCTTGTCATAATACGTGTAAAAGATCCTAGAATTGGGTTGACTTATTTTTATCAGGTGGTTGGTAGTTACTGTAACTTTGTACATATTATCATAGTTTGAAATGAAAGTATTTATAGCTGTGGTGCAGAAAAAAATAAAAGCTCAAAGCTTTTAAGTATTTGTGTGCTTTGAAAGTTAACAGCAGTTTTAAAAACACTTCTAGTGAAACAGAAAAGAAAAGAGGGTAAAAAAAAGAAATCCTCACACAAATAAATAAAAAACATCTGGTCTGACAACTTGTATAAGTTCCAGACTCCTGCAACTTTAAGACCAAGCGTTAAAACTCTGAAAGTTGAGATTTGTAATGGAAATGCTAAGTGACCCTTTAAAGGCTTAAGGGGACGTTGTCAAATAATTTAGGGTCAAATTTTGACCAAGTTTTAAGTTATCATAATCTGGCAGGAAATATGTTCCAGATTTTAAATATTTTTTTATTTTTGTAACTTTGCATTTATTCATGAAAATCAATAAAAATCTAATGGATATTGCTCATTTAGAACTATCCTTTTGAGTCATTAGTCAACAAAAATGAGCAAAATTTTTCTTTTCACAATCATAGATATGCTGACATAAGACCCAGGCTATCGCTATGAAGTCAACATGTAACTCATACGTCTAATGCTCTATCACGGTCACACATTTGTAAACAAATGCCTACATGTAAAGAACAAAAAAATAAAAATTGCCATATGCAGCATAAAAATTGTCAAATATCATAATCCTGCTTTAATGTCATCGAATTTTGCTACTGAAAGGTCTTACATTGATAAACTATACTTCTGTGCTTTCTTTATACTTCCATGCAATCTGGCCCCAAAATTCTATTAATGGAGTCCAAACTATTATTCCATAGGTATAAAAGGAATTCTATCCTCAAATCTATTCATCTGGTTTCTCTTCAGTATCTGATGTCATTACATTGGTAGTTTCTTTGCTGATTATTCTTTAGATTAAAATCTTAGTCATTCTTTTCAAATTGTCTCCAAAATGATTTTGGGTATGTTTTACTGAAATCTTTGAAAATCTCATTTAATCTTGGTTTACAGGACAAAAACATTTTACAAATACTTGAATCAATCTCAAACCTCATCATACACTGTTCTGTGCAGATTTTTCACAGTAGTAAGCACATTCTCAGGTAGGGTGAGAATCACTGCATCATTTAATACAATACATCCCATGATAAAGTGGTGAGTGGCACAGTTATAGCTATGCTCTAACGAGAGCAAAGAAAGTTAGTGGTCATAAAGTATTTTTAAAATTTTATTCCTCAAAAATTCATTCCTAAAAACACAATCAACTTTTCAACAGATGTAAATCTTAAAACAAGAGGAATGAAAGAAAGGTGTGCGATACGGTGCATGGTTGCCAAAACATTTGATGGAATACTCAGGTGGCATTTCAGTGATTATTTTAAGTTTGATATGAGTTGCGAAGGTGCAGGGGAAAAATAAAAGAACATTAGAATAGAAGATTGTAAGGTCCCATCCTTACTAGGGAATGAATGTCTAAAGCATGTTTGAAGAAAGTATTTTTTTGTTTTGTTTGATATTTTCCCCCCAATTTCTATGAAGCATCAGAAACTGGTCACTCCCAGAGGCAAAGTACAGAAATAGATAAATGTGTGGTCTGATCTGATATGGCAAATTGGCTGTTCGTATTTTTTTGTTTTGTTTGATATTTTCCCCCCAATTTCTATGAAGCATCAGAAACTGGTCATTCCCAGAGGCAAAGTACAGAAATAGATAAATGTGTGGTCTGATCTGATATGGCAAATTGGCTGTTCCTATATTTTTCTTATATCTGCTTCCAGTCAAGCATGGACATGCTGTTGAGAGAATGTTGGATTTACTGAATCCAATGAATGAACGTTGGTGTGTGTGTGTGTGTGTGTGTGTGTGTGTGTGTGTGTGTGTGTTTGCAGCTTGCAAAACAGGGCTATCTTTGAATCTCTTTTTCTGGATTTTGGAGAGATTGGTGCAAGGTAACAGAGAGTTGGGGGAGGGTGGCGGGCAGAAGCTTTTAAAGAGTTTGAAATTTAGAGCACTAATGCCATTCCTACATTCCTGCCATTATTGTCATCTTCGTCTTCAGTTCCCATTTTTCCTTGTCAGGTTTTCCTGTGAGCTAAGGTTTACTGGCTCCCAGGTTAAAAAGAAATGAAAACAAACAAGGAAGTTTACATCACAAGACGACATGAACAGAAAGATCAGTCTGTGACTGAACACCATATAAACAAAGAAATTCCCTGATAAGAATGACCACCCAACACTTAGCATCTGTCTAGCAGCAGCACCTGGTTACAAGCAGACACCTCTTTAGTGACTGTGAAGTGAGGCCTGTGGAAGGGCCTGCTGCCAAGATCCTCTCTCGGTTAATGGCTTTGCTTGCATTGATTTAAGCCTTACCTAGCTCTTGGGAGGCATTTTGCTTGGGTGCCATGATTCTTTCTAAAACAATCAATAGTTATGAATACACAATCATAAAACTTTTTGAATGAAGAAAAAAATATATAGTTTAAAGTGTAATCAAAAATCAGTGTGACCATTTGATTCTCTTGGAGTATTACTGCAGATTACTTCCACTGGTGCAGCAAAAGGTCATACAGTTATACATTGTCTCTTAAAATCAGTGAATGCATAATAGCTTTTGCTACTCTGAACAAGAATCATTAAACAAATTCATAAATCAATGAAGCATACAGATGCATTACTTTAATTATCATTTCTGCTCAGATGGTTGGTTTATATAATGTAATTGTTTACTGTTTCCCAGTATTACACTGGAAAGACTTGGTCGGGCCATCTCATATTTCATCTTGTCTTAATTTAAAAATGTTTTTATTTTTTAATGACAGCAAGAAAGAGTAGTCTTTGAAAGCTATTTATTGTGACACTTTTCTTTTTCGTAGCTGTTATTGTTGTTATTTATTCTTGGGTTTTGTTTTCTTTTGTTTTTTGGCATTTCTAAAATCTGGCTCTCAAACTCAAGAATTTTTTAATCTCAATTCATGTTTCTTTTTGCCAGGCTCAGGGAAATCACCCCAAGCTTTTAATAAAGTTGTCTTTGACAACCATTCCCCCCACCCCCACCCCCACCTTCTCTGTAGATCTCACTGCTAATTGTATCTTTTATGGTTAGAGAAGTGAAACAGAGGTAAAGGAGAAGGGCTCCTTTTAAGAAGTTAGATTCTGCCTAGCACCAAGGGACCCTGCAACCCAGAGGATGCTTTTGTCGTTAGCTTGTTTGAAAACACCAGAAGCAGCTGAATTAAATCAGGGATGTATACTTGCACATGTGGGTGCATGACGTGTGTTTGTGTGTGTGTGTGTGCGTGTGTGTGTGTGTGTGGGTGTGGTGGAGAGGGGTGTGTTTTACAGTTTTAACTATAAGGAGAAGCAAAGATCCTAAGATGGCAGCATCACCCCATGGCTCTGAAGGGGGCAGCTCCACCCATTCAGCACTGCAGGGTGGTCCTGCTCACACAGTCTCTGTAGTGGCTGCCTGGTCTGCTGAAACAGAAGAGGAAGCAGCCTTGCATCCTTGGTCTGTGATGGGAGAGGCAGCCCCAGTGATCTCTGAATCATCTTCATGGCCATTCTTCCCTTTCCATGAAGAATGGTGCACATTTATAGCTGAATAGCTCTGTGGTCTGGTCTTGTAAAATACAGGAAGCCTAACGGCCTTCCTTTATTCATCCTGCTTTCTCTGTCCCATTAACTTAAAACTGGCAGTATCTCTGCTGGTATAATTCCATCTCTATTCCTTGCTTCTACAGAGGTGTCTGATTAAGTTCATGAGACACACCCATGATCTTTTTATCAAATCGTTGTTCAGCCATATCCTTAGTGATCTCTTTAGAACAAGCTTTCTCAGTTTTTGCAATATGGAGAACTTTCTAAATCTCCAAGTTCTGGTTTCTTTTTGCTTAACAATGTCTTCTATTCCTCTCTCTTCTCTTGCATTTTACTATAAGCGGTAAAGAAGACTCAACCTGTATCTTGAGTACTTTGCTTAGAAATCTCCTTAGCTAAATATCCAATTTCATCTCTCACAAGTTCTACCTTCCACAAAACACT
>NW_007731985.1:44474-45575 GCF_000696425.1 Galeopterus variegatus
AAATCTCCTTAGCTAAATATCCAATTTCATCTCTCACAAGTTCTACCTTCCACAAAACACTAGAACACAATTCAGCCAAGCTCTTTGTCACTTCATAACAAGTACCACCTTTCTTCCAGTTTCAAATAAACTGTTCCTCTTTTCCATCTGAGACCTTACCAGAATGTCTTTTAATGTCCATATTTCTACCCACATTCAGTTGATGACTAATTATATATTTCCTAAAATGTTGGAAGTTTTCACTCCAGTTTTCCCTGTTTCCTTCTGATCCCTCTTCTTAAGTGCAGTTAATTTCCATATTTCTACCAATAGTAACTTCAAGGAAATCTAGACTTTTTCTAGCATGCACCTCAAAACTCTTCCAGCCTCTACCTAACCAAATTCCAAAGCCACATCAACATTTTTAGGCATTTGGTACAGGAGAATCCCACTTTTTGGCATAAAAATATGTCTTAGTTCAGGATGCTATAACAAAATAGCATAGATTGGGTAGCTTAAACCACAGAAATTTATTTCTCACAGTTGTAGAGGATGAGANAGAGAGAGAGAGAGAGAGAGACTTTTTTCTATTTATAAGGCCACAGTCCTATCAGATTAGGACCCCACCCTTATGACCTGATTTAACCTTATTTATCTCCTAAGACCCTAACTCCAGATAATATAGAGTTAGGTCTTTAACATATCAGTTTTGGGGAGACACAATGCAGTTCAAAACAGTCTCTGATGCTGGTGTGATCAAATTTGTGATGTGGAGTATGTAGAGTTTAAATAAAAATCATATTCTTGAGGTAAAATTGTTTACCAAATTGTTTCTTCTGATTATAAGATTATAATGCCACAGATGTAGAGTGGGTGCTCACATTAGCCCAAAGTATTATACCAATTGCAAAAATGTGACTGTGATATATTTCTACATAAGCATGATAGATAACTTTCATTTTGCAGATATTTTGCAAGCATACATAGGAAGCATTGTATTCCCCTGTGAGTATCTCCCATTCAATCACCTTTTTCCTTATATTCTCTCTCCAAATACCTGTTACATTCTCAGCATACAATTTAGCTGTGGGTTAACTGATAAGACTTTTACAAACTTTCTGT
>NW_007731985.1:46625-49132 GCF_000696425.1 Galeopterus variegatus
TACATTCTCAGCATACAATTTAGCTGTGGGTTAACTGATAAGACTTTTACAAACTTTCTGTAGAAAGTGGTAGGGAAAAGTAGTACTACTGCTGCATTATATCTTGTCAGAAAACAAAATGTAAAACAATAGAAGATAGAAATATGAAAAACTTATTTATTCATAAAATTCAGAATGCAAGAACAGATCCAACAAAAGCTCAAATCTTTTGAAACAGTACGTAGGTAAGTGAATAAAATATATAAGAGATATCTTAAACTTTATAATCTCAATTGAATATCTAGGTTTTTACTAACAAATTTTAGAATATGAATGAAAAAATGCTCTTAGCATTAAACTTTACATCTTTGTGAATAGAATTTATTCCTTCCTACCTTCTTTCTTTGCATTTCCTCTTTCTTTCTCTTGTTCTTACATGAAATAATTCTAAATCAAGGACAGTTATGGTTTAGTTGACCAAAAGCAGTTCACCTGAGTTTTCCAGGTCCTGTACAGATTCTGTGGCATTAATATTTATAAAGGGAAAATTACTCTATATCTATATTTTTCATCCTGGCTTTAATGGATAATTTCCTTGTCATTTCATTTTCTAATATTTTAACAAAAATATGATTAATTTTCGAATGTTTTCTAGGAAGGCACTTTGTGGGGGTATGACTAGATGGGACAATGTAACATAATGCATGGCTTTCAAAACTTATTTGACTAGTGAGTTTCTTTAAAAATGATAAGCATCAATGGAATACTAGCAGCTGTTCTTGAGATGACGTGTATTGTCTTGGAAAAGAGTGGCAAAGAGAGAGATGTGGCCGAGGCTTGGACGTGACCCAGGTTTAATGACTTGTATCTAACTAACCGTTCTTTGAGAACTACCCTAGATTTAGATTTGCTTCCTAAAAGAGACAGATGCTATGTGAATTCTAAGGCTAGGTCATAAAAAGGATATAGCTTCCACCTGGTTCTTCCTGTCTTAGATCACTCACTCTAGGGGAAGCCAGATGCTGTGTTTCTTATGTAGAATATATAGCATAAAATTTCCCAATAATAATAAAATATACAATATTAGTTATTATAAATTCCATACACCTATACTTCAGTATGACTTCCTATTTCTTTCAAAATCCTTAATCAGTTTTCATAATTTATCACCAACAATAGTGTTACAAACCCAGATTTTGAATAAGTGCTTGATTACTAGTCAATTCATCAAAGAAGTCACTCATCATTGGTGAATGAATGTAGTTCTGACATGAATGTTGGTTAATACTTTTGTTTACATTAACGAATGAAACAAAAATGAAAAAACAAAGACTTATGCTGAAATTTCACTTGATCAATAGCATGAACAACTTCTTTGCTGAACTGGAAAATAGTTTTCAATACTACAAGACTATTTCCTCAATATTTTATGCTATTGACACTGTAACAGCTATGTACAAGCACACTTTTAAGGATAATCCCCATTATTAACATTCTCTGCACCACTTTCTTAAGTCTAGGCAATTAATAGAACAATAAATAAAGCCTGATCTATTGTTCTTGCCCACTTCTGTTGTATAAATACTCATACTATGGCCAATTTCAACCTGCCAATGTGATGTCACAGCGTGTGGAGTTAGGAAAAGATACATAGTAGCATACCATTCTGTAGTTTTTCCACTATATAGACGCAATAGAAGTAAATAACCAAAAAAGCATAAATAATGGTAAAATATAGTAAAATTTTTAGAAAGTAATTAGTAATTGAATATTTATGACATTTGCTTTTAGTATAATTATAGGTTTATATAGTTTATTTTTTAAGAATGGCTATATTTAACATTACCTTGTAAAATTCCTGAAGATTTACTACAAACTCTTAAGACACCGTGCACCAGAAGTGCCCAGCTAAGCCACTTCCAAATTCCTGACCCATCAAAACTGTGAGTGATAAAAACAAGTTTATTGTTGTTTAAAGCCACCATGTCTTGAAATAATTTGTTATGCAGTAATAGATAGTTAATATACATATAAACTTTATATTAGCCCCTAACTATCAGTAAAATGTGTAAAAGTAAACAATTTTATTTTCTTAAGAAGAAAACAACAGATCCCATCAAGACAAAACAAAAGCTAAAACATAAGTGATTTTACATTTTTGGGAAAATTTTACATGGAAGGAAAAAATGATGTTTTTAATTAGAAAATGATTACAAACATCATTTAGCTGTTTGATACAAGTACAGAGTGTTAAGGGAAAGAAAATCACTAATTACAGGATCTGCACAGTGAATTATGATGCTTCAAGAATTGTTTTATATAGAACAATTGCTTTATGATTTTTGAGAACTTGAAGACTGTTTGCTAATCTTTATCTTGAATTGTTCCAATTTTGCTTATTTGATTCAGACACAATATTCTTTTTTGTTTAAAATGTTCTTTCAACCACAAATTTATAGAAAACATTTATGTTGTGTAATTAACATTTCATAAAAATTAACAATCACAAATAGTTTTTGAAGTTATAA
>NW_007731985.1:50291-50670 GCF_000696425.1 Galeopterus variegatus
CTCCTCTAAACTATCACATAATTATTTTCCACCTGAGGTGTTCCAGACTGAATGTTTCCACTCAAAATTCATATGTTGAAGCCCTACTCTCCAGTGTGATGGTATTAGAAGGTGGGGCCTTTGGGAGGTGATTAGGCTTAGATGAGGTCAAGAAGGTCACGAAGGTGGAGCCCCCATGATGGGAGTTAGTGTCCTTATAAGAAAAAGAAGAGATACCTGCGCTCTCCCTCTGTATTAGGAGGATACAGTGAGAAGGCAGTCATATGATTTTGGAAGGGGGTCCTCACCACAGACTGAATGTGCCTGAACCTTGATCTTGGACTTTCCAGGCTCCAAAACCATGAGAAATAAATGTGTGTTGATTAAGGCACCTAGTTTT
>NW_007731985.1:51128-89996 GCF_000696425.1 Galeopterus variegatus
GGACTTTCCAGGCTCCAAAACCATGAGAAATAAATGTGTGTTGATTAAGGCACCTAGTTTTTGGTATTTTGTCATAGCAGCCTAAGCTAAGACATGACAAAACTACAGTTCTGAATTTTGTGTTAATCTTATACTGTTTTTTTTTTTTTAAATTGTGTTGTACATACTTATAAATATAACAAATAATTTATTATTAAAATAAGATATTGTACGGTATTTTGTCATAGCAGCCTAAGCTAAGACATGACAAAACTACAGTTCTGAATTTTGTGTTAATCTTATACTGTTTTTTTTTTTTAAAATTGTGTTGTACATACTTATAAATATAACAAATAATTTATTATTAAAATAAGATATTGTAGGGCTGGCTCGGTGGCGCACTCTGCTGTACGGCCAAGGCGGAAATAATTTATTATTAAAATAAGATATTGTAGGGCTGGCTCGGTGGCGCACTGGAGAGTGCGCCACTTAGGAGTGTGGCGGCGCTCCCGCCGGGGGTTCGGATCCCATGTGGAGACCGGTTCCCGCTCACTGGCTGAGCGTGGTGCGGGCGCAACACCAAGGGTTGCGATCCCATTGCCGGTCAGTAAAAAAGACAAAAAGGAAAAAAAAAAGATATTGTATAATAATAATAAGCATGTGTTTAGTATTATCCTTACAAATATATTAAAAATTATTTTAGAAAAGTTACTTGCATTTTTTTTTCTCATAGTACCTACTGACATCACTAGAAAAACAATGCAATTTGGAAAACACTGATGCTGTGATAAAGAGTCAGACTTTATAAACAGAAAGAGCTGAGCTCAAATCTAAATTCCACAACTTACAGCTGTATGTCAGAGGAAAAGTTGGCTAACATTAGTAGATTTTGATTTTTTCATCTTTAAGGTAAGAAACAACAATACTTTCCTCACTAGACTATGATAAAAATGAAATAAGAAGTTAGATGTAAACTACTTAAATACATATATTAAGATCTCAATTAAGAAAAATAGTTACTTAGTAGAAAGTTGAAATTTATTGAATTACTTTGCTTTTTTTTTTAAACTGCTGAAGTGGTTGACCCAAGTAAATTTAAATTCCATTGATATTTATTTAAACTGCCAGGTGCAATCTTTTTCCAGCTATCATTTGTTGTAAAATAGTGGACTGACCCATGAATCTTAAGTGAAGGCATAGCTTGATTTTGTTTAGAGCATAGCCAAATTCAGACAAGACCGATCAATTTCTTCCAAAATTATCAAAAAACTGAACAGAGAATTGTCAAAGTCCACATGATAAAGTTGGAATAGAAATTTAATTTGGTTCGATCAATTCCATTATAACTCAAATTCCTCAATATTTGTTGTAATTTCTATGGACTCTTAACATAGGATCTAAAACATGTAGACATTTAAGTGATTTTTTTTGCTAGATTAACTTGGACATTTATAATGATGATTTTTACTAAGGAAAAAATTTCACACAGAGAAGTTTGATTGTTATTAAAATGATTATCTGTTCTTCAATATCTATAATTGATGTAATTCCAACCCTATAGCTGGATCCTAAGCAGTCTTTGTTTCACAGATTCAATGTCCTGGAAATCTGACTCTCACTAACTCAGAAGGTCTTATTCCCTCACAGAGACAGTCAGTTTCACAGTCTCAGTTGAATACATTTGCCTGAACAACATTAATCACTACCTATTTTTTATGTTTCTCCAGAAATAACTAGTTTTCATTAGAATTCATACTTCTAAAAGAAAATATAAAAACCTATAATTTAAATTTATATTTGTTTTAGTTCAAATTTTTATCTAAAATAGATACGGTTACTAACATTTACTATAGTAATATGTACTAATTAGTGTTGATAGGTTTTAGCAGACAGGTACATAATAGGCATAAAAATGTAAATAACTGAGTGAATTCCACAAACATATTTTTACAGAAATATAGAACCATCTAGTAATATGATCACATGAGAGTAACATAAGTATAACTTCCATTAAAATGCTTAAGATTCAGAGTAAAATAAATAGTAAGCTCTTACTTCAAATATGAAAAGAGCCTTCTTTTATAAGGATAACATAAATGCTTGCTGGGTTGAGAAAGCTAATGTTTGAAGAAAAAAAACTCTTAAGTGTTTAAGTGCCAGGTAATAAAATAAAAGTATAAAAATAGGCCTATATAAGAAACAAATCACAGTTTTTTAAAAGGCCAATAGCCCAGCTGATAAATCAGTTTTGTTCTGTCTGCCCTGTAGGAAGAGGCCAAAGGGATGACACATCTTTAAATAAATCTAGAAGTCTTTCTCATTTAAACTATCTTTGCTGCTATATTTATTCCAGGAGCTAAAATAGTTCCATGGCCTTTCAAAAACACATTTTTACTCCTAACAATCAATATTGAATTTCCTTTTAAATCTAACATTTTAATTTTATTTCCCCTACAGGCATAAGATTCAGCATAATTTTTAAGCCAGGCTGTATAATTTTGAAATGCTTTAAAGCACATGCATTTTGTCTCAACTCCATGCTATTTCAGGGATACATTATCAAAAAATTATTATCTTTTTCACTCCTCATTGCAACCACCCATTATCTTAGAATATGTAAATAAGTTACAAATATATGACTGGGACTATGGTAAATAAAATTAAGCAGGGCTTATTGGCAATATGAAGAATAAGCTTGTTTTAGAGAAGGTTTTTCTTTTAAGACCTTTAAGGTTCCATTTAAAAAGACCTTTGCTCCTTAACAACTTCCCACGAGAGAATGTCTGGGTGACTTGAACTTATCGGGCTTTAACCTAAATAAGGTTTGTTCTAGAAGGAAGTTCTGTGTAGACCATCTCATGTTGGGGTACATGTTTCCTCTCCTGTCTCACTGGGTATGCCTCTAAATTCTAAAACAGCACTGAGAAAAATACTTTCTTATCTGTTGTGCCACAGACCAGTGCCATCGATTTAATTTGGTCCTCTCATTTTTATTGTCATAGAAGTGCTGCCAAACTGCTGCTTCTTTCTTACTTTTAATTTTAATCATAAATGAGTGTCAGAGATGGTTTTGGCCATAGATAATGTGTGAATGCTTCTTACAATGAGTAATTTCCTTTGACACTGCAATTTAATTCCCTTCCTATTCAGCCAGGACCACGAAAAGCCCAATCAGATGACCCCACTACCCTAGTAGAGAGAAAAATTGCTTCTGCTCCAGAAACATGGATGTAGACTCATGACCCAGGGCACGCACACGTTGGGTAAAGAATTTTGACTTCAAAAAGCTGAAGCTTGGATATTAGTGATAAACTTAATGTGTCCTCCTATTGTTAACTACAAATTGAAAAAAACATAAAAAGACATAATAATTTATTAATCTTTTCGTATTAAGTCTATATTTTGAAGTAAAGAGTTAACATTGTATTTGTTTATGACAACATCTTCAAATTACTTTCACTATAAAATGACAGAATATTAACACATAACTTCCCAATATAGTACCATTCTTTCTGATAGTCTCCAATGGGGAAGAGAAATAAATGAAAATATAATTGTAATATGATGCAAATCACAAGTTGTAACACCAAAGAAATGTGGATAAAAAATACAGAAGAAGGAACGTTTGAACCCAATAGAGCCCACAGCTGCGCCTGCACTAGATCCAAACAAACAGCTTGGAGTTTGCAGGTCAGAGAAAGCAAAGCAAGACATTCCAGGCAGAAGGATTGGTGTGTACAAAGGTAGGGAGAAGGGACAAATTCCAGGAGAGGTGAGCATAGTATAGGTACTTTGAATTTGGAAATCATGAGTACAACAGGTGAGAACTAACATCACATCAGTGAATCTTGTGAGAGTGAGAAGACTAAGATTTGAAGCTCTGGGGAACACATGAAATAAGTATCAGGTGAAGGGCTAAAGAAAGAAAAGGAGGGTAGCAAAGAGAAACAACAAGAATGATACAGCAGTTAAAATATCATGATCTACTTATTTGCTAGGCAAGATGCTAGGAACCCGGGATACAAACTCCAGCAAGCCATGGCTCTCTAACTCTCATGGTGCTTTCAGTAAAGGTAAAGATACACAATGTAGCAAGTGTTTTGATTATAATTAGTGTATGTGTATGTGTGCAACATACATGTGAATATGATGCTTCAGTGCAAGGTGTTTGGAATCAGAATGTCTGAGTTTGAATCCCGACTTTGTCAGTTACTATTAATTAATTACTTCTAATCTTAAGCAAAGTCCTTAATATTACTGTCTCAATATTCTTTCTACGGGGTTGTTGCAAAGATGGAATAAAATAATCCATGAGAAAGCCATAATTCCTGGCACATACCAATGCACAATACTGACCATTTCATACAACCCAAAGCTTTAAGAATCACTTTGGAAAAAAGAGTATTCTAGTGTATAAGATAAATGGCAAATTTCTTAAAAAAATTTTTTTTGTTGTCTATCGAATCCTGTAGGTTAATGCAGATTTCAAAAGAAAATAGATCTGGACAGTAACTTAGTTTGTGATGAACTTAAAAGAAGACCATAAACTAGCAATCATGAAAACACATAGAAGACTTGGTCTCCCCTAGTACAAAGCAAATGGTGATTTCTCTGAGAGATCTCATAATGCTAGTATGACATGTGCAAAAGTTTATGAACTATTTCCAGAGGAGAATCAGATCATCAAGACACTCCAGGTGAGTATGAGTCCTCTCCCCACTCATCTGGATTACGGTTTTAAGAGAATAACCATGTGCATCGAAAGCCATACATATATAGGCCCAGTGTACTTCACATCAACAACCCTCAGGGGACCTGGGCATGAGCACAAGAAAATTATCAAGGAAATTAAGAATTGCTCTCAACTCAGATGGAAGAAGAAGGAAATAGAAACAATTAACAGGTTCTATCAAGACTTATACTCTTACCTGGTTCTGCTAATGTCTGAAACTAGAAAACTATTCCTAATCAACAAGAAGAGTGAAATGAAGGATAACAATGAGCTACAGTGGATTCCCCTTTCTAATCCTTGATTAGTGTCACAATCAGTCACATTCATATTTTTATCAGTATATTTAGAAAAAGCAGCATTATTATAGCTTGCACAAAAGGTTTTCAGAAATCCTGTTCTGAATGGTGCAGGCAAGAAAGGGAGGTGAAATAGGCCTGGAAGTGGCAGATTGGCATAGTAGGGGAGAATCTCTGACAAGGCCACTGAACATTAATCAGGAATGAAAAGAATGACAAAGTGAAGGTCCTCACAATGGGACTATGATAGTAATCTCTCTTGTCTTACAAACAGCCACACTTAAGGCAGCCTTGCACTTCAAACAGGGACTTGCTGAAGAGAAGGAAGTGTTAGGAAATCTGGGGATCTAGAGTCCAACTAATCTTGCTATTGATTAAACTGAAAGGTTTCCACTAAATCTTGCAAGAATTGGCAAACTTCATGAAGAAATGGTGGTGTTCTTTTTTTTAACACTATAGCTCCAGTGCTTGGTACAGGAATCTGGCTATTAGTAGTATTTAATAAATGCAGAATGCATATGAATAAAGGGAGGAATGAGTGTTGAAATCAGTGAAAACAGAGAGATCGTGGAGGAAATGAATGCATTATATTTCTCCTTGCAAAATTTATTTAGAATGACCAGTATTAGGTAACACTATAGCTCCAGTGCTTGGTACAGGAATCTGGCTATTAGTAGTATTTAATAAATGCAGAATACATATGAATAAAGGGAGGAATGAGTGTTGAAATCAGTGAAAACAGAGAGATCATGGAGGAAATGAATGCATTATATTTCTCCTTGCAAAATTTATTTAGAATGACCAGTATTAGGGGAAATAGAGGTCAGGAGAATATGTGAATGGCAGGTGGAATGATGTATGCAAATTATGTTTAATTCTGTATTTGTATCTCTGTACTTTTGTGAATTCACGTTTTATTTCTCACACTAAGTTGTGAGTTTTTGTGCACAAGAATCACATTTTTGGTTTTAGGGTGAGGGTTTGGCTTATGTAAACTTCATTTTGATATTTCTTGTGTGCAATTGATTAACAAATGAAAATAGTGTACTGGAAAGACACTGCACTGAGTCAGAAATTGTGGTTTTCAGATCCAGCTATGGCTATATGATTTTAAATTATCTGCACACTCTGAGCTTTACAATTTCATCTGTAAAACGGAATAATGATATTCCACAGTTTTTGTGTGTGTGAGGATCAGGTGACACATTTCCCAAAAAGTTTTTTAACTGTAGGAACACATGCAAATATTAAAAACCATATATGTATCTTATTATTATCAGAGCATTCATAAGGCTTTGGATTCAAACCTGTTTGGTTTTACATTTTGGCTCTTCCATATATGCAACCTTGGGCAATTTACTTAACCTGCTCATGTCTGAAAGGAGGAATCTGTGATGGTTCATCACATGTAAAGAAGGCTCATTAGTAGTAATAGAAATGTACCGAGTCAAGGAACATGTCAAGGCCTTGACATACCCACTTCATTTAATCCTCACCGTATCCATCTTTCATTTCCTTTTTTCCTGGAAACACTTTCTCCTGCTCCTCAGCTTCCCCTGTCCTCCACACATCCATCCTCTGAGGATTCTTCTTGTCCCTGACTGGCAAGTAATTCCTCTCAGGTACTGACTGATAATCAATGTGTGATAATGACTTCAAACAGAGGTCAGCTACCATTTTTTACAAGTGCCAATTCTGGAAAAATAAAAGTGTTAATAGGTCACATTAAAAAAAAAAGAAGAGAGAATACAATAAAAGTGACCTGAAATCCCAGTACTCCTGAATGGCCCCACTTAAATGTCAACAAACCACTTTGTTTTTTGTTTGTTTTGTATTGTTTTATTAAGGCCTTTGGAATATTCCAAAGGCCTTAATAAAACAATAATAAAACAAAGTAACTTATCAATTTCAGTGGCTAGAAAATCAAAACTGTATAATTGGCATTTCTTTTAAGCCACTAAAATCGTAGTATCTGGATGTATCTGGGAAAATTGCAACATAGAAATCATTTTCTTTTTTTTTTTTTTTTTTTTTTTTTTTTTCCGGGATCCGAACCCTTGGCGGGAGCGCCGCTGCGCTTCCCAAGCGGCACACTATAGCAGTGCGCCACCGGGCCGGCCCATAGAAATCATTTTCTAACCTTTCATTCTGAAATTAGAAAAGTGTTCAAAAGGAATGAAACTGGATCGATCATGGGTTATAATAATAGGTAATAATAGCTATTATTTTTGAGAATTGAGTTTATGTGAAAAACTGTAATATGCACTTCACATGTATTTTCTAATAGATACCCACATAATAGCCAAGATATAGGTATTGTTTTTAGAGATGGGGAAACCAAGGCATGAGGAGGGCAATCAACTTACATGGGCTTACAGTTGGCAAATTGTAGAGCCAGGTGAAACCCAGCTGGCTGGTTTCAAAGCTTCTGCTATTAACCATTGTGCTGTTCTGAGAATATTGGAAAAGGTCCTGTCTTAGTCAGTTCAGACTGGTCTAACAAAATACCATAAACTGGGAAGCTTATAAACAACAAACATTTGTTTCCCATAGTCCAAGATCAAGGTGCTGGTAGATTTGGGGCCAGCAGATTTGGTGAGGGCTTGGTCTCTTCTCCAAAGATGGCACCTTCTAGCTGTATGCTCACATAGCAGAAGTGGTGAACAAGCTTTCTCAGGCCTCTTTTATAAGGGCACTAATCCTATTCATGAGGGTACAGCTCTTACCCCCTGATCATCTCCCAAAGGTTCTACCTCTTAATACCTTCATCCTGGGGGTTAGGTTTCAATATATGAATTTTGGGGGGACAAAAACTATCAGACCATATCAGGTTCTGTACCTGCTGGTCCTTCAATCCTATCATAAAAGCTGGATCTGGAGGCTGAATTTGCAAGAAAATTCATATGCAGGTAAATTGGAAAGGGAATACTGGTAATGTATTGTGTATTCTTCCAGAATCTAGTGAATGTAAAAGGGGTTTTCTTTTTATATTTTAATGTATAAGTAGAACGATTGAAATCATTTTGTAGTTTGGTTACATTACCATGCAAGTTTTACCTTATTTCAGTAAAAGGTATCTTAACCTGAAAAAAAAGAAAATTGGGTATCACCATGCTATCACCTCTACATCATGATACTATCATCATAATAATAATTATAACGATATATTACTATAATTTTTATGTGCTTATTGTATGTGAGGTGCTGAGTTAGACTCGTTGCATTCACAATCTCATTCAACACTAATAAAACTTGTGAGGAGTAGTTATTGTCACTTCCATTCTATTGACCAAACCTGAAGCTTGGAGAGTTTAAGTAACTTGCCCAAGGTCTCCCACTAGCAAGGGATAGAGCAGAGATTTGAAACCAGAAATGGCTTCAGCCACTGTGTCAAATCTAATCCTCCTCTTTTCTCTCTCTCGCTTACTCCGCCATGGAGCAGATCTTGCCCTACCCACCTCTCTGACCTCACCTGCTAACAGATGCCCCCCCTGGGTCGCTGAGCACCCTCCATGCTGATCTTTATTCTGTTCTCCACATGCTCTTTCTCTTGCAGTTCACTGAATGGAGGTTCTGTCCTGAGATCTTCCCGTGCTTGCTTGCTCTTGTCACCGAGATCTTAGCTGAAAGCCACCTCCACAGAGGCCTTTTTGATCACCCGAAGTAGCTCCTTACGCTACCCTGGTCACTATCACATTACCCTTTGAAAACTCTAAGTACTTACTATCTAAAATTAACCGTTTTGTTTACTTGTTTGCTTGTTTATGGTCTCCCTTAACTAGAATGTCTATTAGAGCACTGTTTTTCACTGTCCCATCATAATATCACAGTAGATGTTTATTGCATGAATGAAAGAAGAGTGGATAAATGAATGCTGGAAGACTATGTCTTTTCTGGGGCTACCTTTCTACATTCCTGACTATGTGACTGGCCAACCTGCCTCACACCGCAGTGATTGTTGCAAGCCTCTGTGGTTAAGTAAGATGTTTAGGCCAGAAACTAGCCATCCTCTGCAATGTGACTTGTGAGGGAATGAGTAAAGATCTCATTTATTCACTTAGAGAAAGCCAGTAACCCACTCAGCTACACAAGGATCCAGGCCAATTCCAGTATTTTTTTTTTCTACCACACACTTCAAAACTGTTACATCCTGTATTCATCAGTTCTAAAACTGCTTCCACATTTTTAGGTATTTGTTATAGCAACACTCCACTTCTCAGTCCTAGTTTCTGTATTAGTCCATTTGGAATAGACAGTATAATCATTCTGCTCTAATTTTGAAATGCTTAAAGATGCCGTTAAAGTTGTAAATATTGAGAAACTCCTTTCTAAATTTAGATTACTCATCTGGGATTCTGGGACAAGAGGTAGAAAGGAAAGATTCCTGATAGGTTTCAGAGTCAAAATGACCCAAGGAGATGGACTACCACAGAACAATATAGTATCATTTTGCATTAGATTTGGAAGTGACTTTTTTTTTTTTTTTTTGGTCTGGGGAGCCCTCAGCTCTAAAGTGCTAAGAAGGTGAGGGAAGTGTCCAGGGAAAAGGCAGCTAAAGGGCTGAGTCCTCTGACTTGACACTTAGGCTCTAAGAATGAACCAAAAAAAAGATATCTCTGGTATTTTTACATTTTTTCAGTCTCCTTTTTAAAGTAAGAGAGCAGATTCAGGACAGAAGCCTTAGCTGGCAACAAAAACTATGCATTTGGCTATCTCTCTTTGGGTCCCTCTGTATAATGGTTAGATACTAGTAGATGCTAAGTAAAGACCTGACATAAATACCCTTTAAATTATTTATTTCAATATCCTCTGTATTAGTCCATTTCTGTTGCTTATAACACAATATGTGGAACTGAGTGATTTATAAGAAAACAAAATTTATTGCTTATAGTTTCAGAGGCTGGAAGTTTAAAGTTCAGGGAACACATCTGATGACGGCTTTCTTTGGTGGTGACTTCAGTGATGGCAGGGTATCACATTGCGGGATGGAGAAGCAAAGAGAGAGAAATAGCTCCTCCTGCAGTCTCTTTTTAAAGTCCTCAGAACCATGCCCATGACCACCATTTTAAATCCATTCACTAGGCATGGTCCTTTGAATCTAATCACCTCTCCAAGGCCCGCCCCACCTTGGAATTACATAATAGGATTTTCCACCCTCTTAACAGTCACAGTGGGGATCAAGCTACTAATACATAAAACTTGGGGGCCACAATCCATGTACCACTGCTGCGCTCCCAGCACTGCACTCTCCTGAGTGCGCCACGGGCTCGGCCCTGCACTTCAATGAAAGGCATGGAGTTGGACAACAATTTTTTTTCCTCATTTCATCTGGAAAGCTACTACCATGACACCTATAGCAGTAAGCATCCTGTGATTTGCAGAATCTGTTTGTCACATCAAAACATCAAATATGACTTAGGCCCATGGAAAGAGTTTGTGTTGGTGTCTGTATGTGGGCGCAATATAAATTTAATTTATACCTAGTTCAACAGATACAACTTCACTGATGTAAATGAGTTATTTCTTTTGTACTTTCTAAATTAAATACCCTTGTTTAACTCATATTCCAACCTGATGTCCAATCAATTGGTGAATTTACCCTGGTTAAAATGCTGTCTTATAATCTTCAGGGAAGTGATATTAGGTTTTACATCATAATGCATAGTAAGCACTCACAGTTTTAACTTTTTTTATATATATATTTAGTAAATGTCAATAAATCTATGGCATGTAAAAGGGCACTGCTAACATGGCAGCTATTTGATTTCTATACTTTGTCAAATATATGTACCTCTTAATTCAATAATCCTTAAAGGCAATGCACATTGTGGTTTCCCATTCATGCTACCTGACCTTTCCTTAATGTCAAACATCATTTTCCACTAGCAAGGGAATAAAGTATATTACTTATAAAAAGCTAATAATTATTTGGGGAAAATAAATATAACATAAGGCCATAATCATGAAAAAGATGAGCACTAAGTCATTGCTCTCTCATGCCTATGACTTGATATATTATTATCTATATTTCTACTGCCTGGATACCATGGTCCCAAAACAAAAAGAAGAAATGGCATACCCTCCAAAGGATCAAAATTTACCTAATTATTACTTCAGAGAGTAAGAAGTAACATGAATTATTTCAAAAACCATTCATTTTACTTGCAAATGTGAAATATCTAAGTTATCTATTGTTTTTAGCATTCTGTTTCTTATTATTCAGGAAAATTTCATACTACCTGATTTTTTAAAAAAGCAATTAAATGAGGTATGAGTGTAAGGAGGTAAAGAGATCTAAAAGTAAAAAAATCCTCTCTTTTTCATCAGCTTGATGCTTTGGTTTGAAGTAGAAATAAAGAAAAATACTCATCAACAAATGTTTATTGAGAGCATGTAATTTACCAGGCACTGTGGGACATGAGAATATGCTCAAGACATGGTTCTAACACTCATGGAATTTCTGCTTCAGTCATGTATGTACTTATCAAACAAATTTATCTGTTGTTAAACTTTAAAATGTTAACAGAAACAGCTCTTAATATGTGTTCTAAGTTTCTTAAAAACATCCTTTGAGTAATGCTCATATGTTTTCTCAAATGCACATAGCACGTATTAATAAATGCAGACCTTAAACACTTTTTTTGCACTTCTACAGGGTGCAGATGTCAGCCTCCAAAGGTGTGAAACAGTTCTTTGCAGAACATGATTAGAATATATTTGTTGTTGACTGATGCATCTGTTGGCAGCTGGTAGTAATGGTGATTAGGAATGCCATGTGTTAACAGCTTTTGTGTATATAGATGATAATGGCATGATATAATATGAAAGATATATTAATTTGACTGAATTTTAAAGATATTCCAGTTTAAAATAATAATTCTTGACCTAAGGACATTCAAATTCTCTAGATAACTAACCTCTGCAAGGGCACTTTGACTCTGATCAAGTAAGATATGTTAGATATTTTTGGATTGTAGTTAGATAAATTAAAGTTTCATTCTCTGTATGTTCCCCAGCAGAACAGTCCTCAAGGAAGTGTGCTTACATGTTAATATAAAAATGCCTGACCTCCCTTTTCTTTAATCACATATGACCTGCACATGTCATGGGATGGGCAGTATATCACATGTATTTCATTCAGCGACATGTGACAGTTTTTAGAAATCTGTTTGAATAAATCCCCATTGGGTCAGTATTTGAGATTATCTTTTGACCTCATTTTTTTGTAAAACATCAACATATTTCAGATGTTTTTGGTCATCATCATGATGATGAGATGCTAAACATGGTCAGGAAAACTCATATTTTAATAGATTTTAATCTCGTGATGCTCTAGTTTATTAGCATATGGTAAATACCAAATAGAAACTAAAAAGCCTCTTGGATGACCAAAAATATTGACATTTATTTAAGAGCAATTTAATCAAAACAGCATTTCTCTTTCTATTTCACCTTGACTCAAATGAAAAACTGATCATCAGAAATGTGCAAAGTAAAAGGAGAAAATCTGCACCGGCAGAGTTGTCAGATAACAATTCATCTGTAAAGATCACAATTTCTAGAGCAATATATTAATGTACTGTTAACTAAAATGTTTCAGGTGAGGCAAAATAGGAACATTTTACAGTGTGAAACCAGTAATTTTTTCTCTCTGATTTTCTTAAGCTTTGAAAATAAGTTGCTTAAATCTTAGATGCCTTTCATTTCAAAGTTTCAGAAATGAAAAATAAATTGGCACCTAAAAAAAAAACAGTTGGTGGTTTGGGCAGTTTTGATTAAATCAAATTATTTTAAAATTGCACTTTATATTTAGAGTTTTCACTTCTAAAATATGGTGTTGCTCAGACAGACATATGAAGCTAGAAGATCTCAGCTAACAACATTTTCATCTAGCCTTTGGACAAATATTTTGCATTAGATTTGAGGTTACAGATCCCCAAAATAAGACATCTTGGAAGTGTATGAAGTGTATGAAGGGACAATTTAAAGATTGTGTGGCAGATTAATTGTCTATCTAATACATACATTCTTCCTTTTTCTAAGTAATGGTTTCCTTATATATCTGGAAACAGCAATATGTCTGCGAAATTCTCTCTCAACCTACTTTCAGAATACGGGTGAATAAGGAGATATAAATTTGAGTCTTTGGGTAAGTGGGGCTGTGTGTGTTCTGGGAGGAATATAGTAGCATGACTCTGCAGGCCCTTTTTCTCTTGCCCTTTCTGTTGTTTGGGGAAATGAACATATTGACTAGAGCTGTAGTGCTATTGTGCAAATATGAGGCAACCTTAATGAATGAAAGCCACACAGGCAGGGCGCAGAACAGAAAGACAGCAGGAACATGGATGATTCATAATTATGGAACTGCAGTATTGGTGCTGGACAGGTTACCTCCAGATTTCTTTTGCACGAAAGAAAAATTACTAGCTAGTTTAAGTTTCTGTTAATTGAGTTTTATGCTAAGAACAGCTAAACCCAATCCTGAATAAATTGATAGGTTATCTGTAGCTCACATAAAATATCTTACTAGCAAATAACTAAGGAAATGAAAACCTCTCCTAAATAGTCTGGGTAAAGGGGAGACTATAACATGATAATTAAGCACTTTTGTGCCCTTTGATGTTTTGAGTCAATGCAGTGTCAAATAACATTATTTTTTATTTGTTAAAAAAAATGGGAGGGAGGGCAGGGCAGCTAGCGATAACTTATTGTTGTATTAGAGGGCTAAAAATATTGGAATTGAGATGGTCCTTACTATTGGATAGCTAGCCATGTTAAAGTATCTGAATGTTGTTCTCTCTACAGTTTTCATCTGGGTGGAAAGGTACAGTTGATCTTGGCTGACTAAATTATCTTCTTAGGGTCTGACTAACTGGTGCAGTTCAGTTTCGATATTATAAATTCACTCTTTAATAAGTTGTCCAGGATAGTATAAAAACATTTATTACATAGAACCTATATTTCAAGAAAGTAGACATCATGGGGGTAGTGTAGAGGCAGAAAAAAGGAGATCTACTTATGGTTTTTAATGAGCTTCCCATCTGATAATGAGGCTTATAGTTTACCTTATTTTTTTAAATAAAAGGGTTGGGGAGTTGGCTTGATGTTTATATTTACAAATATCTGAGATTTAAGACTAAATCAGGTTTTATTTTTTTTGGGGGGGAGGGTAACAAATTTGATGTTTCCTCTATGCTTTACTGATAGAATTCTGGTGTCAATGAAGATCTCAAAATTTGGCTTCCTCAAAATTCTTTCCAATGAAAATTGTAGATTCACTGCTGTCTGGATTAAGATGATCACCCCTAACATTGAGCCATAATGGAATGTGGACTAGGTAGGTAAGTATTCTTCTCCTTCAAAGCTTACTGTAAAGAAATGTTGGTGCCCAATCTCTTCTGAGAAGAAAAAGGTTTGGAATTTTTGGTGTTCTGTAAATGTTCCTTATTGTACTTTGAATGAGAGGTAGTAGTCTTGTTCTTCTCTGGGACACTACTTTCTAAAAGCCTCTTTGTTTTTTGTTCTCTAAGCATATAGGTTGTTTCAAAGAAGTGATTTTAACCAGTATGGTGCAGAGTCAGCTGGGGGCTGTCGAACTACTTTCCTGGGTTATTCAAATCTAACACTGAGCAAGATAATAGCTCAAGAAACAACTAATGGGCCTTGTCTGCAATACTCAGATCATGTATCAGAATGACCCATACATTTTAAACAGTCTCTAGTATTGATTCACAGCTCTTTCAGAGTTTAAAACAGGGCTAAGTTGTATACAAGAGCAAAGTCATAGAACAATGACCATTTAACATACAGAGGGCATGACATTTGATTATATCTAAGCTTCTCCAAATGCCATGAAGAATCTGGAGAAAGATATTTGATATTGACTTTTAAAAGGTCCACATGGATAAAATTAATAAATCTTATTAAAGTTTATTTTAGGGATATTGATTTTAAAGTAGAAATGCACCCACAAAGAAAGTTCCATGATAAAGGCTAATGTGTAAATTCCTTGAAAAACCGTAGTTACTGTAATTATATGGAGCATTTTACAAGTAACTAGGGACTGCTTTGGATAGATGGCTGAAATTTAATCAGTTTCTGGCACAGGCTGCCTTTCTTTCCCACCTCGAACTTCCAAAGCATTATTTCTAGGGCAGACCTGTTCAGATAGAGAACCTTTATTATCTCATTTGATCTGTCTTTGAGCACTTTCCAAAGGAAAGGCTTCCGCAGATCTCCTAGAAGATAAAGGAATGGGATGATTTTTCTCAATAGCACATGTCCTTCCTCTTGTCCCATTCCATTCTCAGCAAACTTAATTCAGATCTACAGTCTGGATTTTATAATCACATGGAGCATTATATATGAAATGCATAAAACATCGATGTGCTAATGTTGCCACCAGAGACTATCAGATAAAGAAGTAGGCATATCATTTTGTACTCTTAGCACATAAGTGTTTGCCCTGAACCTCTTTAAAAAAAAACAACCCATTTCATTTTTAAGCATTTTGGATTTTATTTTTATTAAGTGGCGTAGGCCTGCCAGTCTGCTGAAAGGAAATCTGAATTTCATGTAGTTTTAAAGCAAAGAGGAACTGGAAAAATAATCACAAATGATGAATGTGAAAATTAAGCTACCTCTAGAGTTTATGTTTTACAAGTATGAAATCGATCAATTTATCTCCCAGCTGATTTAAAACATATCTGATTATTTCTGATGGTTCAAGATGTAATGGTCTGAAAGTCTAAATAGAATTCTTAGACTTATCTTTATTAATACCTTAGGAACTGAAGATATAACTGTCTGGATTGATTACAATATTTCTACTGGGGAGAAAAACAACAGCCCCGAGTCACTGCTTGTTCACATCTTCATTAATGTGCTTAATACATTTCTGTCCCTAGAGCAAATTAATTTTTTTCTTGTTCTGTATTGTAGTTCAGTTAAAGTTAGATTCTTTGAACATAGCTGGATTGCAGTGTGACATCTGAGTCCTAGAGATCAATTGAGAGTTGTTAAAGATCATGAAGAATGGCCCATTAAAACAGTTAGTATATGACAAATAACAACGTTTGTGTTTAGTGTGGAAATTTATCAACTAGACAGAGCACTTATCCCTGAGACTCGAATGAAAGTCTACTTGAACCAACTTATTAATCAGTCAGTGCTCTAGTCTTAACAGACTGTCTTATTAAAAAGCTCTAGATATATTAATATTGAGCTTTGAAGTGATAGGTACTATCCCTGAACCACAATCACAAAACACACAATTATTACTGAAGACCAAAGTCTATGGAAAAGAAAAATAAGCTTTCCCCCCTTTTATTTTCTGAGGACTGGGATGCTTGATTATGTGGCTAATTCTTTTTCCCATTCTCCATAAGGTGGAATTGTACGCTAAGATAGTACGACAAATTTAAATGTTTCACCTGCATATGGTTATGGAGATCACACTGAAAAAATCTTAAGTTTACAAAGGATTTTTAGGGGAAAAAAATGAAGCACTACAAATGGGGAAAAATAAATCAATCTGACTGGCAAGTGGTATGAATTCTCAGCAGGATCCTCTGGTCCTAGAAGAAATCATCGTAGTTTCTCATGTCTGTGAGGGTAGAGGCCCTTAAGAACTGTGAGTCATGGGTTGAGCAGGGATGACAACTGAGTTGAATATCATCTCAAATGACAATGCCAATCAGTGGGTATTGATCGTCTGGGAGTGCTGAGCTGCAAAGGATGTTTGAGGCTACGTTTAAGCACAGCGAGGAAGCAAGCCTTAGTAAATTAGTGGCTTTTGCATGCGGAGAATTTAGAGTCATATTGGAAGAGAACTCTTGGATTCTAACCTCTGCTGCCTACCCTGGTGTGGGGCTGACCTTCATTTACCCGGGAGGGAAAGTTGTGCACATTTCAGCAAACAACCTATAGCTGCTTGATGCAATCCGTAATCCTTCTGGTAGAAAGGTGCTATGTACATGCCCATTAGCCATCAGCAATTAAATGATTTACCAGACACCGGTGACCTAAGTGAGAATCTTCTTTGTTTTCTCCCCAAAGTCTGAGAACTTTATATCTGGAATTGATATCTCGATATCTGGACTACAGTGTTGAAGGAGACTGAAGTCCAAACTTGCACAGAGTGCAGACGTCTTTTTAAAAACATTTCTGGTAGATTTCAGTCTCTGCCAGTAGAGCTACTTTGCAGGGAAACTCATCCCCTTCAGTGGCAGTTTGTTGGGTTGTGTACTTCTTAAGAGTCTTTCATAGGTTGAGTTGAAGCTGACCTCTTTGTATGTCTGACATTTGTAGTTATGATCTGTTCTCCTGAACACAAAATAATTCTTCTGCCTTAAAATTCACCAAATAGTCACCCCAATAACATAAAAATTGTCTTTACAATTGATCCAGCTTCTCAAACTTATTATGGCCAGAACAAGTCTTCTGAACTTCTGCTTTAAAGTCCACTCCTAAAGTCTACTCCTCCCCCCTCAGTTATTCATCTAGTTACTTGTACCAGAAAGAGGGGGTCTTGCTTGGCACTGTATTTCCTTCTCTGCAACCACATCCAATCCATCATCACGTTCATTTTTTTTAACAGTGAATAAAACTTATTATTATTATTATCATTATATTATCATTATAATTTAATGATGAAACCAATCACTGGTATACTACGACTTTCATGTGTAGCAGAATATAAAACTCCAATAGGAGAAAAATAGATACACATAGATTGCTTACATCACATTCTCTTGATACTACCTCCAAACACTTTGGAGTCTCTCTTTTTCATTCAATCCCCTTTCTCCACTTGAGGTCAAAAGTCCTTTATCTCTGGTTTCTTAAGAAGATCCTTCACCATCTCTACCCCCATTCCAGTACATCATCCACACAAAGCCAGAACAATCTTGCACAAGTGAATCTGCCTTACTCCTTTGCTTAAATTCTTCAGTAGCTTCTCCTGACACTGAGGCTAGTCACGTTAATATGGTTCCAAAGGACTACAACAGTCTGGCCCTGGTTTTCTTCTCACACCATTCTCTCCTTATTCTTTGCTATGCTCTCGTCACCCACTCTTCTTTCTAACCCTCAATCTTACCAAGCTCTTTTCCACCTTAAGGGCCTTGATTATGAGATCTTGCATGTGTTATACCCTTCTCCCATCCACCTTATTTATTTGATTTAAATGTCACTTCTTCAGAGAAACCTTTCTTGACGATAATTTAACTGTGATGATTTTAGCCTTTATAGTATCATTCACTAGAATGATTCCATAAATCCAATTCTATTCAGAAAACATTTGTGGAGCCCCACCTTTATGATCAGCTTTATAGAAATGCTACTTGGCAGATTGGCCTATTGGAATCAGAGGGAGAGAAAGGTATGGAATTTTCTTAGTTTGATGAGAAATTTGCATATTTCATGGCCTCTTTTATGTATGATGCACCCTATTGGAAAAATAACAACAACAACAACAACAACAGCCTGGATTTTTTATTTAAGATTATGTTGTTCTTGTGAGCAGGACAGCGATAATTTAACTGTGATGATTTTAGCCTTTATAGTATCATTCACTAGAATGATTCCATAAATCCAATTCTATTCAGAAAACATTTGCGGAGCCCCACCTTTATGATCAGCTTTATAGAAATGCTATTTGGCAGATTGGCCTATTGGAATCAGTGGGAGAGAAAGGTATGGAATTCTCTTAGTTTGATGAGAAATTTGCATATTTCATGGCCTCTTTTATGTATGATGCACCCTATTGGAAAAATAACAACAACAACAACAGCCTGGATTTTTTATTTAAGATTATGTTGTTCTTGTGAGCAGGACATGGAGAAGTAGGAAAAAATGCTGTCGGGTTTATTAAAGAAGTGTAAATGTGGAATCTACTCTGAAATTCAAACAGACAAGCAAACAACATCATAAAATTGATGGAGGATAAAATGAATGTTACATGCAACAGAAGGATGAAATTAAAAGAAGACAGAGAGGAGTAAAGTAGTTGAAGAGAGGATCCATTGAAGAGAGGTGAGCTGGCTCAGAAAGCATAAGTAATGCCAAATATTAGGACTGCAGCAAAAAAGAACACATAAAAGGATTTCTTTTGTACATTTTTTCCAATATAAATCTAACTTTAAGTAATAGAAATATTATTAGGTATATTTCCCAGATTGTAATAGAAACCCTGGATTCATACTGCCCTGTCATTGCTGTTTTTACTGCCGTGGTTACTTCTGCAACTACTACTATGTTAATAATAGCCACCTTTTGTTGAATTAGTTTATGATGTGTGTTTGTAGGCTGAATTCTTTTTAAATATCATTTCATTTATCTGTATGACAACCATATGAAGTAGTTATTAGTAGATATCAGTATTGTCCCCATTTTAGAGATAAGCATGAGGCCTAGGGGGTTAAATAACTTCTTTAAGGTCTCACAGCTTCTAAATGGCAGATCCTGAAATGGAACATAAACCAACGTTGTGCTCTCAATTCCTAAATTCTGCTGATGTAAACTTTTGGTGTTTCCCCAAATTAGTTGCTTACATTGACTTTTATTAATCAGAGACATGATAGATTTAGGCTTCGCTTTCTCTTTAGGAAATAAAATGGGAAATAATATTGCCAAAGTACAGAGTTATGAATATTACTGTTGAAAGTGTAACAACCGATGTGAAAGGTAGCCCTGGACTTGCATCGATTGATATCAATCAATCAATTAAACTACTCATTATTAAATTGTGCAGTTGTTTTTTCATAATTTGATACTGTTACTGACCATATTTATAGCCTAAACCACAAAAATCAGGAAGACATAAAACACAGAAATAACAGTAATTTCATTAAAGGCATCTATGTTCTTTAAAGGTGGAGAATGCTTTTTTTCCTATTTTATTACAAATATAGTATTTGGCATATTAAATATAAATAATCATTAGTACTTGGAAAATTTAATGAGGTACATGTGAAGTGCTTCATTTGGGTATGTGTATATATTTATAATACTATCATGGAATGTTTTCATTAAAATGTATACCTTATTGAAATTTAATATGTACACACATACATACATATACATATATATGCACAAACAATACACAGACACAATCATGCCATATTTCATTAACATGTAATTATGTTTTAAAACATATTCAGCTCTATAGATATAAATAGATATGAAGGCAGACCCCCTACTTACAAGTGGTTGTATTTCAAATTTTTTTTGAAACAGTTATATTTTCAGTCCAACAACTACAATTTATTTAACCCATAATGCCTGAAATATTATCTTAATTACTATTTAAGCTAAACCCAAACACCCTGTATGGTATTGTTTCTAAAGATAAACTTGATTTCATTCAAAAACAAATAATAATAGAACAGTTATTATGTCCCACAAACTATGCTAGATGTTAGCAATACAAAGTACGATTCTTGGGAGATTTATAGTCTAGTATGGGATACAGAAGAACAAATCAATCATCAGAGCTCAGAGGGACACAGTGGTATGGTAACTCAAAGGAGTGCCAGCGTAAGACAAGTCAGCAGAGTTTTCCTGAAGGAGGTGTTGAATGGCCAGTGAATTCTGAGGGATGAAGAGGAGTTAGCCAGATGCAGAATGGGATGACATGGGGTTGGGGAGAGAGGTGCTATTGACTTGAGACACAGAATGAAGAAATATCTCCTTCTTTCCTGTAACATGAGGTTTTCCATCCTTGGTACTATTGACATTTTGGACCAGATAAGTCTTTGCTGTGGGGGGCTGTCCTGTCCATTTTGGAATGTTTAGCATCATGCCTGGCCTCTACCCACTAGATGCCACTAGTACCAGCATCCCCCACACCAACCCACACCAAAAATATCTATAAACATCACCAAATGTCCTCTAGGAAGCAAAATTTCTCCTAGTTGAGAACCACAGCTATAAGCAAAAAGAAAGATAGGTAACATTGAGTAACTTGGTAACTTCATATTGACAAATTGTATTTGCACTTTCCCAACAATGCTCACTGGATGTCCTAAATTGAGGTGGATGAGAGGTGGTTATGTGGCTTTCTTGTGTACTCTCTAAATACCTGGGATCTAGTGTTTACAATTCAGGGATTGCTTATTTGTAGGTATATGTATAGGTGCATATGTCTACACATGCACTGCAGAGATATAAATCAGAACATCTCTGATTTGGCCATGAAATTTAATGATCACCTGTCTTGTCAGAAAAAAATTTATAAATTTACTAGAATACAAGACATGTCTTCTGACAGAAACAGGAGGTGAATCAACCTTACAAATATCATAATAGTGTATGAATTCCAAGAGTCTCCTTGAAGAGGGAACATGTGTTTAGTGAAGTTTCATTATTTCCCTCTTTAAAGAAAGAATAAGCTATGAAAATGATAAAATATGATTGGCTTTATGAATTCCAAGAGTCTCCTTGAAGAGGGAACATGTGTTTAGTGAAATTTCATTATTTCCCTCTTTAAAGAAAGAATAAGCTATGAAAATGATAAAATATGATTGGCTTAAACACGATATATCCAACTTTAATCATTTCCTAAATCCAAAGATATTTTTAGATGAAAGCAAAGGAGGTCATTTCCAAATCATTTTGTGAAACATAAGCCTACCCAGAGGAAACATAATTTTGTTTGATCCTGAACATCAAGTGAATTTGTTCACCAAACCATTATTCCAACAGGTAATTAAAATAATGTAAAATTGATCCAATATATGTTTAACAAAATTAACTAATTATAATCTGCTTAAATCATTTAACCTGTATAGTTCCTTTAAAAATGTTTGATTTTCTTTGGAAAAAATAAACAGTGTACTTATAAAATGGTGGTGCCTCCTCGTCTCCCACCCCTCTTTTTTTTTTTTTTGGTAGATGACCCTATGCTAGCTAAGATGCCAATGTAACAAGTAGAGTAGACAAGCAACTAATGTGAGAAGTAAGACTTCCCCCTAAGTCAAGATCACATATGATAAGGAAAAGAAATATTATAAGATGAGGATATCAGATTCTTTATATTGTAGTAATATTAGTGAGTTCTGTTGCGGTAAGTATTGATGTTAACAACTGAGTACTCATGCCCAGCCTCCAAACATAGATGAAAAGTATACAAATTATCCTCTTTCAGGTATTCAAATTGATTTATGGACAAAATAAATACATACTGCAACTTAGCATTTGTTTATTTTCAACTGCTTTCCATTTATTCAAGTCATTGTCAAACACACCTTTAAATGTTCAACAAATCAAAAAAGCCTAAATAACTATGTTTATTTTATACTTATCCATTCTCATTACAGACAGAAATACAGAGTAGATGTCAAGATTTAGAAGGGTTTATAGGGGTTCTTAAGTGTCCGTGAGAGGTATAAAAGAGTTACATAAGAGAAGAAACATGCTGTGACAGCTCCATCTTTTAAAGAGTGGAGGAACTAGGAATTACCTCAGGGAAAAAATGGTAGAAGTAACCAGAGACCCTTAGGGACTTTCTAATCCACATCTGTCTATTATTAATTCATTATAAATCACTCCTTTATTTTTGAGACGAAATTGTCATTTATGTCATTCCTAAAACCAGATGACATTTTAAAAGACATTCAGTGGTAAAAGTATTAACAGAAGTAACTGTTAACACTTCACAGAAATAACTGCTACATAGAAACAAGTTCTACACTGGGAAAAAAGAAATCTGTGAATATAATTTTTGATCACAAAGAAGCAGGTCACCCATTTTACTGAGGTTAATTTGTTGACTCATGATTTTTATTTATCTAATGATATTGAATCACATGAACAAACCTCTACATCTAATCAAGTTTTTTTTTTTTTTTATTGAATTGTGACCTTTAATCCACCTTCTTCTTGATTATGAATGACGGTGACCTTTACCTAATTTAAAGCAGACACTCTGATGCAAAATTATGCAAACTACACATGTAAATTATGAATCACACTAAAGATGCGCATAATCTACTGGTGAGAAATTATTTTGGAAGACATTTATATTAAGGCCAAATGAGGCATTTGAGAGTAAGTGAATTAGTCAGCATAGGAACGGTTGGTCAGAAGAGTTGCAAAGACCAAATGCTGTTTATATTTTCTCAGCTTCTATTTAGAAAACTGAAATGTCAATATACATATCAATTTTTATTATTGTACTCAGCATTTTATGGCATTCAGGAAATGATCACAATGTAATAATATCAGACAAAATTATTTTCCAGAGGAGTTGGCAAACTGTGCCTGAATATTCAATTCATTTTCATTCTTATTCATTTTCTGCTGCACAGAAACCTGGTGAAATTCAGCCACGGCATGTGTGGCATGTTGACTTCTTGATACTGTTTTATCTCATTAAAAAGGAACTTCATGCCCAATAGCACCTGGAAGTCAGTAGTGTTTCTAGGATATATTTAAAAACTACTATCTCAAGGAAAAAAGTTAAAAAAATAAAAGAAGCATGTTTGCATTGAGAATCAGATGATTCTCATCTGCACCTGAACTACCTCTCTTAATTCTCGTTTTTTCCACCAGCACTTTCCTTTTTCTGTGGATTAATACAAAAAAACTACTATCTCAAGGAAAAAAGTTAAAAAAATAAAAGAAGCATGTTTGCATTGAGAATCAGATGATTCTCATCTGCACCTGACCTACCTCTCTTAATTCTCGTTTTTTCCACCAGCACTTTCCTTTTTCTGTGGATTAATACAAATGGTTCTGAGCTGATATTACTGAGGGCAAACCTAGGCCTGGGCACAAGCTAAAATGCAACCTAATCCTATAATCTACTCTCCCCTTTCTCAAGCCATTCCCTCCTACACAGAGCTTTTAATGCAAACTGGACATTGTTGCTTCTCAAATTATACATTTTCTATGTGTACAAATATACCAAAATAGTATATCATACATGCTTATGACACATGATACACAGTCTGCTTTTTATCACATAAATACACATGTATACGGCCTTATATACAATGAAGAGTATGTCACAGCAGGCAGCCATTGAGAGCAGTTCATTGTCAGAACCCCAGCAACAGTACCTGGCACAAGCATGTACTTTCATGATTAACACCAGGGGGTTGTCAGATTGCAATATCTGAAATAAACAGATTTACCCTAACAGATAATCAGCATTTTGCACTGCCTAATACGTGTTTATCTTCCGCTATCGACATAATTATACTAAAAGTGCACTTAATATAATCTTTCATAGGGAATTAAACAGGTTTTAATGATAGACTTATGATGGATTGGGGACAGAGTTTGAGGGAGAGGAATATCAATACTAGATGTTTTGGAAGAATACATACATGAAGCAATGACAAAGGAATCAATGAACATCAGAAAAAATCAATGGCAGTCTGTGTTTAAAAATTTCATTTACATATTTCCAAAGAAGTAAGAAAAATCCTACAAAGCTGTGAAATACCCTCCTGATTTTCTCATTTTCTGATGCTTCTTTTCTTCTGACATGTGCACTGTGCTCACCTCACACAGAGAAAAAGCTAAAAAGAAGAGACTTCTTAGAATGAATTTCGTATTTGCCTAATTCATAGACAATTCTTCCAAAAGATCTCAACCTGACTTTTGAACTTGGGTACTGGAAACTCATAGTGGCCTGCATAGACCCCACTCCTGGCAAAAAATTCAGCAAGCTCTGGAGCTAGTACCTCTTATCTGAGTGCCCAGGTGCACTGACAAGCATGCCATTTTAAGAGCTGTAGAAATTAACACGTGCTGGCTCATAGGCATTGGGCTTTAAGGGTATTAAATTGGGACCAGAGAAGCAGAGTTAGGTGAAAATATTAATTTTAATCAAAATTATATAATCTCCAGTATAGGAAGCAACTTTCTTTAGGGATATGCTATTCATGGTTATGATATGCCTCACTGCCCATGAGAAGACCTAAGAACTTTAAGTCTGACTATCCTTAGATACTGTGTTAACAGGTCAGGATAGTGTTTTGTTGTCTCATCAGTCTTTCTTAGCTGCAAAATAAAATGAAGCCATGAAACATCTAAATATGTATATGTCTATCAGTGCAATCAGGGTATTTGATTTTGGGCAGAAAACAAAACGAGGTAGGGTAAGTATTGTCTAACGTCTTCTCTGAGCTCAGCATTGTTTGGGCGTGTAGCCGATATTATTTCATTTCTTTACCATAAAACTGAGAAGTGGTTTTTTTTAAAATTTCCATTTTACAGATGAGGAAGCTGAAGCTCACAGAGATTAAATAATATTCCCAATAGCTTGAATTCCAACCCATGTCTGTCTGTCTGAAGCTAGTACTCTGTTTCATCACACTTCCTCTGTGAATTCAGTTCACAAGATTTTAAATGCCTTTGGTTTTTGTTTTCCAGCCAAGGATGTGGAACTCTAAACCATGGTCATATAATCCTTTCATCAATTAGAAATAAGCATCCACATTCACCTGCAGGCTGCTCCATTCCTTTCTGAATCTAGTAAAATCCCAGTAGCGTGCGCAATGGCCTTTTACTTGCTAATCAAAAGGATTTCACAAATACTTTTTAACATTTCCATAGCTAGAGTCTGAAAAATGAAACGACTGAGAGCTGAGAAAACAAAATGCCTCTAGCATGAGGTTACAGTACCCCAGTGGGCAGGGAAATCCATGTTTAGTGCCTTTACCTCCCCTGAGTCTTTTGAGGAACTGGGAGCTGTTTGTTTCTCCTGGGCCCTGGCACCCAGATGAGGTTAAAGAGCAATGCTTTCTACCCAGGTTGGTGGATCCCAAACTGGTCTTCCTGTTTTGGGCTTGCCAGCACTGCTTCCTGATTCCACACATGCCAGCCTTCTCCGGGAGCGCATTGGCTGTCATCGTACCTTTGAAGCTGCCCTGAAACCCACTCCTCTGACAGGCTCCGTCTTCACCCTGTATACATGTCGATGTCTGTGTGGGTAAGACTGAATTTGCCAAATTCCTTTTAGAACCTGATTTATGGTTGTAAGCTCTCTGTGGGATTTTTTTATAGAACAAGCTATTCTATGGTTTGCCTTAAAAGCCACCTCAATATCCCCTTTACTTTCTTCCTTATTTAAGACCCCAACTCCTTTTAGTATTTTCATTCCCAGGGAGCCAAAGCTTCAGTACAAAGAATAATTTATCTTTAAGATTAATTACTATTTCTATTCCATTTATAGTGTCTAAAGATTTAATGACAGAAGTTAAAAAGCTGTAAACTGTAGTTAAAAAGAAATGCCAAATTCCGATTTCTTTAAAATCTTCTAAACCCTTCTCTCCTCATCTCTCAAGATAGCTCTCTCTTTCCCATTCTTCTACTTCTATGTTTCTTTATTTTTCTCTGCCTTTTTCTTTCTCCTCCTCTTCTTTAATGACAGAAGTTAAAAAGCTGTAAACTGTAGTTAAAAAGAAATGCCAAATTCCGAATTCTTTAAAATCTTCTAAACCCTTCTCTCCTCATCTCTCAAGATAGCTCTCTCTTCCCCATTCTTCTACTTCTATGTTTCTTTATTTTTCTCTGCCTTTTTCTTTCTCCTCCTCTTCTCACCTTTCACCAGTTGCCTCTCCCTTTAACCTCCAAAACGAGAATCATATTATATATGATTTTATCCACTGGAATAGTTTTTTGTTGCTATTTTTAAATTGAGCATGTGTAAACTTTCATATGCTGGTGGAGTATAGGCCCAGTGTCTGGAATATAGTTAGGTCTTAAGAAATGTTTCGAATGGATAGGTGTTCCTCTCATTGTCCCCGAAATAAATTTTTAAAAATATATAACCTAAGCAAACTATATTTCTTAAAAATTCAGTCAATCATTCAAATATTAATCAAGAATAGGCCCTGGTTTTAGCACTGAGACCAGGTCTGTGAAGGACACAGTGTAAGTATGATTTTTATCCTCAAGTAGTTTACAAGCTACTTGGGATACAAGAATATGACCCTTAAAACAACTGAGAAAACAGGAGAAAATAACTCAAGAAGGCAGGCTGACTTCTGGGTGTAAACGGTAAGCATTGTGAATACACAGAAAATAGGTCTCAATTGCATAAGGGACACTTGATTAATTTTTCTGGGAAGAGGATTGATAGGAAAATTATATATGTTAACAACAGCCATAAAACAAAAACACAGCAAAACAGACTTTCCAAACCTGGGTTAAGGCTTCTACAAATTTTGACTTTTCTTTCTATACTGTAGATCTTATTAGCTAGTGAAGTTTTATTTTTGAGCTTGGATGTGTTGATAACCATCCAATTTTGAACCGATAGCTAATACATTTGAGAATTAAGCTGTCTGAATATTTTTACATACCTTCCTCAGTGAGAAAAATCTTTTAATATTATTTTTAATTCCAGGAAATTGACATCTCTTCAGATAGGGAACTCAGTTATGCAGCAGCAGAATTTGGCAATGAAGGACACATTTTTTCAAATGGCTTTCGGTTAGTTTTAACTCTTTTCAATGTTTATATCAACACACAGCTCCTAACCACCATATTCTGTTCTCCTCCCACCTCCTCTTTTTCTTTCAAGCTAGCAATATCAACCAAGTAATGGAGAAATCAAATCTGAAAGGAATGTCTCAAAAGGGTAAGGAATAAACTCAGCAAGAGATGATGGCAGGGTAAGCTCAAATTTAAATTAATTCCCAACCTTTCCTGTTCCAATGGTTGCCATCTAACTTAGCTAATTCAAGCAAATATGATATATTAAAATAACTTGAACGATAGGTTCTTGGGCTTTCTGCCTGCCAACAGATAGAGGTTTTGGATAAACAGGCCAGTCCATCTGCCTGATACTTCAAATAAGATCTGAAAAGAAAGCTGGTATCACAGAAGGGCATCAAAATTGTTTTTCATTTGTTACTGGAGAAATGTGTAGCTTGCTCAATTGCTACTGACCCATGTTCCCACATGTCTGCCACTTGATTATGTGTTGATGCTGTTCAGCTTTTTGTTTATATTAGATATCTGTTAGCCACAGGTCAAATGAACACAGCCTTTGAATCAGATTCCTATGGGTTACATGTATAATAGTTCATCTTCTCACACTGGGAGGAAAAACAGTGGGACACAGCTCAAGCTTTCCTAAATAAACAGACAGAAGTAGGGCCACAAATGCTTCCCTGTAAGGACCTGTTCATACTCATTTCTCCTTAAGGAGATAACACCTACTGACACAAGGATAGATAACTGTGTTCAGCATTTCACAGTCAGGCCATTTAAAAGATGCATCGTCATTTCATTTGTTTTCTTTATCTGCTTTTCTAATGTGCTGGTGTATTTCAACTGAGGAAATTTCTATTCAGATGCACCCAGTGCAAACAAAGGCAAGGAAAAGAGCTACCTTTTGCTACCCAGGAGATTTCGAAAAAGGTGTGACAAGACAGAAGAATATATTTTTTTCTGATGTGAACAGTTGTTTGCAGCAAAATTTTAATTGTTTTCAGAACTTCAATGGAATTGCTAGGAAAGGAAGTTAGATAAAGCCTCAGGTTAATTTCCATCATTACCAAGCACTTTACACCACTGAAAAATCCCAAACATATAAAGGGATGCCAATCTTGTTCTTTAGACAGAAAATAAAAAAAAGGTGGGGGGTGGTGATGCTTCAGAGGCTGTCAGTAGACAAGTCAGTCAATTACAGATCTGATTTAGTTCTTAACTCCTTGAGGTAAAAGACAAATGTTCTGCAAGAGTAACCGTTCCTGGCATGCATTAAATGAAACAACTAAAAAACTGTGCTATCGTGGTAATACAGATTGAGGAGAAGAGCTATGAAAAGAGTTGAGAAATCAGAATCAGATACCTGAATCAAGATGACAAATGGCTAAATAGAAATATATTTGCTATTGGGGAACAGGGAGAATGTCCTCACTATATCCAGTCACCTTAGCTAATTAGCCAGGACAGCATTATTGTGTGATGATTCAAAGTCAGTAACAGAATAAATAGGTTCAAATACCAGTTCTACCACAACTGCATGGCCTTGGCTGTTACTTAACCTCTCTTATACCTCAATGTCTTTATCTATGCAATGGGAATGATGTTGTGCAGATTCAAATTAATACACATAAAGCAATAAGTATCTGCTGAGTTTTCACTCAATATCATAATCAACCCATACATAACTGGAAGCTTCCAAGATTCAGACAATATATATGGTATAACAGAATCCTTCCTGAGAAACTTCACATGTCTACAGATGATATAGGCACTAGATGTTTGCTCACGAAGCACACCATTTTCCCTCAAGCAGGGTTGCAAGTTTCTATGGCCCCAAAGAACACTCCTGAAGTTAGAGAGAACTTATTAACACCCTCTATAACATACTTTTAAGATGATAATTTATCTTTGTAACTGTGCTCAGAAAAACCAGCAGAAAAGAGCCAGGTGGGAAAACAACATGGTATTATATGCAGCCACAAGTTTTACCAGTACTATAGCTTCTGCTGCAAGGCACACTAAAATGGGGTAAGATGTAACTTACCTTGAATAGTTGTTTGAATGAGTCACTAGAGGAATGGCAAGTTTACAGGTGCAGCAAAAGAAACCCATGGGAATTGAAGGCTGTGACCATTTTATTTAGAATGCGTAGTGAAACCTAACTTAAGGCATACAATTGAGGTCTTTGGAGAGTTTTCTCAGAGGTTTGCAAACAAGTATGAAAGTCTATAAAATATGTTCTTTTGAAATAACTCTGTGATGTGATGGTTTGAGATTCCATGGGGAGTGCCTTTATTCCTATCAAATCTTGGTAATTTGGTTGAAAAGAGAATGCCTGGTTGTTTGCCTTTTCTGTCCCCAAAAGATCTCCTTGGCCACTTTTTCTATCTGTGCTCAGCTTGACTGCTGACAGAGTATTACACGGCATTCCTTTGTTCTGAAAGGGCATCCTTTAGTTTCACACTAGTCTCAAGTTCACACAACCAGGAAATCCCACACACTTTTCCATCCATTTAGGTATGCCTGTGTGCGGTGCTCTTCACAAAGTCATTTTAAATATGAAAGAATCACCTTTTACCATTAATGACAAATCTTTTTCTTTCCCTGTAATGCTGAAGGTGTGAATGGAATTCTCCAGTGACAGTGTCTATGAAGAAGACATTCATGAACAACTACATGGTTCAAATAGATAGATTTAGCCCTTCCCGGGAAGCTTCAATTTACATTGCTACTCAGTATTTCAAAGAGTTTTAAAGATATTCTAATTGCTGCCTAAGAAATAAGTCAAATTCCTCTTCTCTCACTGTGAAGGGCTTTTATTACCCGCTGCTATAAAACGTATATCTTTTTTTTTTTCTGTTGCTATCCTAGCAGAGTAGCCTGCATACCAATAGGATCACTAAAATGCCACGAAGCAGAACATATTTATCTGTTAAATTCTATGTACAGTAACCTAACAAATGCCAGGAACAGAAAGATTGCCCTCTGCACAGTAATACTTGTGTAGATGTCTTCTTTATGCTAACAATGACAGGACTTCATGCCTTGTACTGTACTCAAAAATCAGAGTGCATTTTTTTCAATAGAAGACTGTATCAAAAAGAAAAAGAACCGTACATTTTTGGCACTGAGATATTTTATGTTGATAATAAATTTTTTCCCTCGAACTCCACTAACTACAAGTATCTACCAGAAGATGAAATCTAAGATTTATGACATCAGAACTGTTTGGTATACCAGAGGATAATTTTTTCTTCTTTTCAGGACTGTCAACTTTGTTTACTGTTTATATTCAATTCTATCCAATACACTAGATTAAACAGTCTTGTCACAGCCACATGTCAAAAACCCCTTAGAAAAATAAGGTAGTAAATGTAATATTATATTAATAAGGAGTACTTTCAAAGACATATATTTACTAAAATCTAAATTGTAGCTGGAATGTTCTAATTATATTTGTATTAATCAAAAAGATTTTTCAGTCTGTAATTTTATGACATTTTAGATTTTAGTGTGTTTTGAAATTGAAATGACTAAGAAATAATTAAAATATTATTACAAGTAACTTCAAAGAAATATATATGAAGTGATGTCAGCCCAGGAATTACTTTCATAAATCGGCATGTATACTGTCAAATCTGTTAGCCTCTTCCATGCATTTTTAATTCAAACTTAAACATTTGGCTACTGAAATCATACTTATAAAATGATCTCAAACAGTAAATGATTATACAAATAGAAGGGTTTTCTTCTTTTTTAGCTTTGCTACATTAAACTTTTTTTATAATGCAATTTCAATCCCAAAACGATAAATAATAGCATATATGACAGTAACCGCATCTGAACTAATTGTAATACTTCTGCATAGCCCAGTAACAACAATTTATGAATTGTAAAGAATCAACCTATTTGACAGGTCTGTTAGGAATAAGGCCTTCTGTTTCTTGCTTTGCAGAAGAATGAAGTAAAATCTACCTTTTTCTTTTTGTTAAAAATAATTCAACAGTTAGTATTTTTTTTTTCTTTCAGAAAATGCTGCAGAAAGATTCCACGTTTAAAAAAAAAATCTCTTAACATGGTTGAATTTTGCACTTGGCTATTATTGGCCAGGATAAGTTAAAACATACTGAAAGATTATAATTTTTTTTTTTAAGAGGGAAAACTTGATAGAGGATTGTATGTCTAGGTTAGAGAGTGGACACTGTATAATCTTTCTGGCATTGTAAAACTGAAGCTGGCTGCAGGGGAAAACAAACATTATAATACCCGGCAGTTAAACAATTGTACCTATACGATTAAGTAACAAAAGCGTGAGCACCTGGAATCACAGCATTTGTGCCTAATGCCAGCAACAATATAAAGCATTCAAGTGACATTTGATAATGAGCAGACAGTGGCGGCATTACACACGTCTTTAGAAGAATCAGACTTCCTACCTTGAAAAGACAGATGGAGGTAAGTTCCTTTATAAAAAAAAAAAAAAGTTGTAAGGAAAGCCAGGCAGCAGTTGCAGTAAATTGAGTCCTCTCAGTCACTGTATACATACAGCAGTTCTGCAATAAGGGGAAAAATATAATGGGAGGAGCGCTGTGATCGAGTGACCTCCTCAAGCTGAGTCCTCTCTGTGAACCAAGGATTGAAAGCCACTGCTCCTGATTTGCATGGATTATCTCCACTTGAACAGATACAGGGCAGATACATTTAAATTGAACTGGCACAATGGCAAAAAGATGGAAGAGTGAATGAATGAGGGACAGCGCCAGAGAGGGAGAGAGAAAGAGAAACAGACACGAGATTGGAGAGCGTGGATAAGCTGGTTCTTGCAGAACTGTGTCTCAGAAGAGCTACAGCTCCCTCTTCATGTCACAGTTGTAAGATAAGAAATGTTGTCATTACGACCTGGTTAATCACAGGGAAGAACTTACCCAGGTTAGTTGATGTTCCATCTGATCTGATTTTTACGAACATTTCATTTTTCTTCCAGTTTTGTCATTGGGATTTTAGACAGTGTACCAAAAATCTGTTATTACTAGCCAGGTAAACAAATTTGGATAAAATGCTGAGTTCCGAATGAGACCAGCACTTCGACTTGAACAGCACAGACGTCAGTGAAAGAATGTAAACTACTTAAGTGGAACAATTATTTTGAAAGAAAATTAATCCCTGTTAACTTTTAAAGAGCTAGTGGTATGCACTGCAATGTAAATGAAAAATAGTACTTGAATATTTATTAATGATTAATTATCTGAAAGGACCCAAATGTACTACTGAAAGGGAGGTTGTTTTTTTTTTTTTTTTAATTCTCTTTAAGTTGCTAATTTATTTATTTATTTTTCATATTGTTCCTTGCTGGCATTTCAGCATAGAAGAATTCTTTCTTTTCCATACAATACAGATGTATCTTTAAATACACAGTTATTATTTACTTCTGCATTTAGCATCTTCAAAGCTTTTCTGGCTTGTTATATAT
Source organism: Galeopterus variegatus (assembly GCF_000696425.1). Lineage (NCBI taxonomy): Eukaryota > Metazoa > Chordata > Mammalia > Dermoptera > Cynocephalidae > Galeopterus > Galeopterus variegatus. Next base: position 84,055 of record NW_007731985.1, read on the forward strand.
TTGTATTCTCATTTTTAAAATGAGAAAGAGGATTGGGGGTGTGATTGCAACTCTTCCCAACAGCCACTCAATAAATCCATAGCAGATCTCAGAAGAAAAGAATAACCCTCTTTTAGTAAGTTAACATGAAGACTCCCTTTCCTTTGTGTGAAGGTATCTACAGATGCCCAAACAGCCAGGCAATTAGGTGAATTCAATGGAAAAATCAGTCAAACCAGCTGTTTGTCTGAATTGATCCCTGCCTTGTAGAAGCTAGCATTAACTTGGTGTGAACCAAATGACATAGATTAAATATATTTCAACAAATAGCATTAAAACCCTCAACATAAATATGTGAGTAATATTTGCTAGATTGTATATTGACATGTAAGCATATGTGAGTAGTCAGTCCAGTTAGATTTTAACTGCTGTTGGGACTCCACCTCCAGTTAAGAAAGATAAAGAGTTTAAACACTCTGCACTTACAGGAACTCTGACTTGATGGACAGAAGTGCTACTTTAAAAGAAATGCCAACACATATTTCCATGAGATTTAGTGAAGATCTGGAGTTTCTGAAGTGTGCAGACTTGGTGACTACAACAGTGTTTAGGAAACAATTGCTTGAAAGTAAAAGGGTGAAGACAATAGTTATTTTATGTTTCTGACATCCAATAGTTTGATTGCTCTCTGAGTGGATGGCTGAGTTCTCAGGTTTTTTATATCATTTTGGACACAGCTTGTACACAGGTCAGACTTGTAATGTTTTGAGGTCTTAATATTACTTTTCAGATTGTAAACTCTTTTGAGTCGGGGGCCATATAATATCTTTTAAAAGATCTCCCCAAATATTTTGAAAGTGTCCTTTACATATTTTAGAGAAATTTTTGCAAAAAATATATTAAAAATAATTCCATAGCACTTATATTTTTATACCAGTTTAATGTAGACTGGATTAATAAATTATAATGTTTCTGTACCCTCATAAATATAAAAGGAAATAAAATAAATGTAATATAAACGTCTTGCCATATGAAGGATAGTAATAACAGTCCCACTAGTGCTAGATTGTATATTGACATGTAAGCATAATTAGGTGCCCCTTTATACCAGGGGGTGCCTTCCGAAAGTATGTTTCATAAAATTTTGGGCACCTGGGCTGACTCAAACATTTTTCAGCTTGTGACCATGGGCAATTTACTTAATTTGTTGTAAAATGAGGATGATAAACTGACCTTTATTATATGGTTGGTATAAGGAATAAAGGAGAAGGCTTAGCATAGCACCTGGGTAAACACTTCATCAGTGCAAGCTATTGTTATAATTATTACAAACCTGTTTCCATTGAACTGGATTGTCTCTTTCTGAGCTGGGAGGTGTTATTCTGGTGTCTACTAGATGTAGAAAAAAGATGACTTTTGTGTTGTTCTTGTTTTTTTTTCTGGCCATTATACGAGGGGGCTCCTTCCTGGTCCCTGACAATCAGAAGGAATGGCGCCTTTACCTTTTTATAAAAGACAGAAATAGAAATACTGTTCTCAGGAGAGCTAAAGAGTGTTGTGGCAGCAGACCCCACCTTCTGCACACGAATAGGAAACGGCTTGTGTGCTACAACGAGAAGGGCACCCAGAAGCTCCCCAGGCCAGAAATATCTTCCCATCTGTCCTCTCGCATTTCCTGAAATACCACCATTAGGGGTTCATTTCTGTGCTTTACTGGCTTCACATTCTCTTTTTCAATGCACATACTACTGGTAAAATTAATGCATTAGCAAATTTACACTTCGAGTAACACATGAATGCACAGCATTTTTAATTATTCTATGAGATACTTTCTTCTAGTAACTAGCTGAAGATCAACATGCCAAGGAAAAGTCACATTTCAATTAAGGTAGGGAAAAAGCTCATTTGGTATATGTCACACTGTGTGGGGATGAAGCCCTAATGAAGATGGTGCTACGTGTGCTTGTGCGTTTAGGTCTGCGGGATGCGAGGGACCTTGTAGCAGGTGCTCAGAGAGTAACTGTGGAGGAGCTGGCTCCTTGGAGCGCTGGGATGAGGACAAGGACCTATTCATTTATTCATTCAACAAAAATTCAATGAGTGTTTTGTTAGCAAGGCTACATATACAAAAATATATAGTCCTCATCCTCACTTTTTAGCAGAAATGATGGAAATAGACATGAAAACAGATTGATTATAATATTGGACAACTGAAAAGTGTATAGAGGAAAGAAGGCAAAGGGCGCTTGCAATGATGAGGAAGGCCTTTACAGACTAGGTGATGCTTGATATGACTTGCGGACAGCGTAGGAGCTGTGTGAGCAGGTAAGGGGGAAGGAGGAGAAGGCTCCAGGTTGAGTGAACACAGATACAGAGGCAGGGTGGCAGGGGAAGAACCAGTCACACGTGTGCGGAGCACAGAGTAAAGGAAAAGTGGGAAATGTGAAGCCATGTAACGGGAAAGCTAGGAAAGAATTGGGGAGCAGGTCACAGAAAGGAGAAGCAGAGCATAACATGACAAATCACTTCTACCTCCTGAGCCTCAGCCTTCGACCTTTGTCCCTCCTCTGCCTCTGTACACCTTGCACATGTGTTCATCCAGGCTCCTGGCCTTGGGATCACGTGCATAGAACAATGTTTAAATGACAAGGAGTGTTGTCCCTGGTAAGGAAAAGAGGATAGGTATAGTGCCAATTACATTAGAGATTTATGTCTTTAGGAAGTTGAAATACTCCAAAATTGTTCATGAGGGTCTGCCATCCCATGCCCTAACCCAAAGTGCTATATGGCATATTCATATATAAATTAACATTAATCATGTTTGGAGAGTGGGTGTAGCAAATTAGGGTGGGAATACTGCTGGAGCCCTGGAACTCATTTAGCATAGAAAAAGCACAGCACTTTGAAATCCTTAGTGAGATGGATTACCAGCATTAATGCCATTAATACTAATGATGGTTAATAGTTGGAAAATCATATTTATAAAAACAATAATGATCAGAGTCAAACCAGATAGAAAACCTCCCAACTCTCCCAATATAAACTGCTATGTTACAAGCTTCCCATCCTCTTCTATTGCTTGAATCTTAGTTATTTTGACATATTTATCGAGAAAATATTGAAGTTTCTATACTGAACCCGGGAATGACAAATTGCTTCTTGTAAATATTACACTTACAGTAAAATTCAGTATAAGATAAATGATTACATGGATAACAGACCCAGTAGTGGGAAATATATTTGAATAATAAGGACTGGTTCAAGCTTAAAAACAATTAATAACTGTCAATTTCCCATAAACACAATGACAAGTAAAACCTCCAAAATGGCACTCAAACCACAAATGATTAAAAAATTATGCTGATTAACAGAATGACTGAATACATTAGGATTCTTCTAAATTACCTTTTGACTGTAGCATAGCACACTCCCCTCTCCACCATGGGGGTGGAGAGTGGTTTAAGTCAACATTCAATTCTTTCCCAAATATTTCAAAACTACTTTAAGTTCCATAGCAGCCAAGGAGATACACCACGGGGATCTGTCCTCAAGAAAAACTTTGTGGTTCTGCAGCAAGGAGTAAAGTTGACTAACAGACTCCAGCTATCAGCACCTTGAGAAATTCACTGCCTAGTCCTTCGACTGGCTAGGCTTGACGAGACACTTGAGGCCTGTCCTTTTCTGCCCAGTGCAGGATTCCTCTAATGGGCAATTTTGGTCAAAACTTTGTCAGATCTGCATTGCAGTCTGAGATTTACCCTGCCGAAGCCTTGCCTCTTTCATCTTTTGACGTCTGCAGGCTTGGGTCCCTGATAAAACTCTTAGACTCTAACACCCCTTATCTCCTCTCAGTGTCTGCTTCCCAGCAGATGCAAGTTTCTAGCCATCAGTAATTTTTATCTGATGCAGAACCAACTCTTCTTTCTCATTCCTTCCTTTCAATTTCCAAAGAATTGGGATCTTACTATATCCGTAGGACTCCTAGATCACTCTTCATTGTACTTCTCCTTCCCAGATGTTCTTATTCTCAGGACAATATTCTTTGGAAAGCTAAAGGTTTTTCAGGTGTTTCTCTCATTGAATTGCTTCTCAGATTATGGCTTTGTACACCTCTGGTGTACTTAGTACAAAACATAGGCACTCTACCAAACACAGAATTGAATAGTCCAATAGACTTATTAAACTAACTGCAAGAGACAGACAAGCAAGCAGTTGATGTACTTAGATCAATAAAGCTCTGGAAGATATTCAGGTCCAGTGCAGAAATAAGTTCACATTAAGGAGCATTTGAAAGAGGTAAGAGAGTCTAAAAGGAGCTTGCTGATAGGTACTGTGAATTCTTTCTGGTATATGGAGTAACAGAGAAAAATGAATGGAGCTTTAGGAATAAATCCATTAGTGAAAATGATTGGGGGAGCATTTGAAAGAGGTAAGAGAGTCTAAAAGGAGCTTGCTGATAGGTACTGTGAATTCTTTCTGGTATGTGGAGTAACAGAGAAAAATGAATGGAGCTTTAGGAATAAATCCATTAGTGAAAATGATTGGGCACTGGAATTTTAAATTCAATTCTTATCTCTACCACCAAGGCACTTAGACATTTCCACTGTAAAAAGTATAATAACTTGCCATTGTATTCCCTATGTAAAACACTACTAGTTGCCCAGACAATGGCATTGTTTGACAGCAAAGGCATATCACCATTAATGAATCCTCTGCATTTTAAATTCTGAGATGAACATCAGTAAGGAAGAAAAGAATCCTTTTGGAAAACTTTGGTTTCTGCAAGGCATTCCTAAAGATACCCAAGTGACTTATGCAAAGAAGATATTTACCTGAACTCTGAACCACAAGGAAAAATGGGTCTACATAACACCCGTATAACCCAAGAAGTTAGTATACTGTTAACTTGTATGTAGAAATACAACTATTCCTAAGAAACCTAAGAGAATTCAGTATTCTAGGTTAATATAAAGCAAATGAGTATCCAATGCCCTGAAAAAGTTATCCCAAACATTTATAATGTTTAAAAATTTCAAGAAATGAAACTTATTTTGACTATTTCACATGGACATCTTAATTTTGATCTTTTATTCGAAGCAATAAGTTTACCCCACCTGAAAATACAGGTTATAGATATTGAGTGTGTATGGATTTTGATGCATAAATCAAGAGAATGGAGGCAGGCCAAGAGATCTTGACGTTTGCAGAATGAGTTGCATTTTAGTTTGTCTTGCAATTGATTCTTTCATTCATTCTTTTGCTTATTCATTTCTTTAGCAAATATGTATTCAGTGTTCACTTTCTGGGGGTACAATGCGTGAACAAAGAGAGACTTGTTTCCTTCCTAGTGGGGTTTATTAAATAGCAGGGGAAAAGCAATCATATTAAATGATACAGTAGATTGCAAAACTTGCCACAATACTTGGTAACTTCTCCTATAAATGGGTGCAGTCTGTTTCCTCATCTCTTGATTCTGAACTGGTTTTGTGACTTGTTTTGACCGAAATAATTTGATGGAAGTTAAATTGTATCACTTCTGAAGCTACGCTTCAAGGGGCCTTGTACTTCTGTTCTTTCTCTTCTTGGAACCTTTTGCCTGTTATGTAAACAATCTCAGGCCAGCCTGTGGAGAACGAGAGACCACACGGAGAGAGATCCCAGTCATCTCAGAAATCTCAGATGAGGCCATCATAAATCATTCTGCTCCTGTTGACCCACTAGCTAATTGCAGATGCCTGAGCAAGCTCAGCTGAGATCAGCAGACCCTGGCCCAGACAGAAGAATGGCCAACCCGAGCCAATTGTCAGTCTGCAAAATCGTGAGCTAAATACATGTTTTTTGTTTTAAGTAACTACCTTTTGCAAAAGCAAACTAACACACATGACAGAAAGATCTGTGGTAGGAATAAACTTAGGGCACAGAGATATGTTAATCCAATCAATGGATGTCAGGAAAGGCTGCCA